>NW_010245400.1:62242-102018 GCF_000690775.1 Eurypyga helias | reverse complement strand
AGATGATCTTTAAGGTCCCTTCAGACCCCAACGATTCTTATGTTTCTATGATTTTAAATTCTCAACCAAGGACACTTCTAAAAAATACTGTAGGTTTCACAAAAAAATAGGTGATGTGCTTCTTTAAGTACTCAAAAGTTGCTGGAGAGATGGATAGATACTGTCATGTTCAGGTCATCAGGCATCATTTGTATGGTGGCGTCTTGGACTATCACCTGATCTGGAACAGAAGTCTGTCTTTAACTCCTGACCATAGAGGTTCTACCAGAATTAAAATGTAGGAACTTCATCCATGCCACTGGAGGTAAACAAAGAACCAGTTGAGGTAAGAGATGGTTTTTCATTTGCTGCAGAATCATAATAGGCAAAGAGCACATATACATAATATAACTCACAATAATACTACACAGTTATTTCTGCTCTGAGGAGGCGTGAGCTTGTTTTTTCCATGGTTCAAGCTGACTTGAAGCTGTTTACTGACTGTATTCAGTGTAATGTATTCTATCTCTCAGAAAAGCTTATTAGGTTGGCTCAATCCTATACTAATATGTCTGCACACCTCCTGGCTTATGTTCAGCCTGCTTGGAGCACAGGGAAACAGAGCTCACACCTGGCTGAAAAATGTTAGGTACACATACATTGTATTAGGTATAACAGAGGTATAATAGAAGAGGCATAAACAAAATTATACTGAGAATAACAGCTTCTGTTTTTTCACCCCTTTGGTACAGGACAAGAAATACTCTGAAAAAAACTATTATAGTTCATTTTCCTTATAATTTGAAGAATATCCAGTTTACAGATTATTAAATTAATGACAATCTGACCTTGAAAACACCTCTATCTGCTGAAAGAGCAACACTCCATCACCTGTTTTGATTCATTAATGTATCATTTAACTTGGTATGACACATGTTCAGCAGTTATAATTACATTATGGCCTCCTATTACATCAGCTCTGCTCCAAGTTTCTGTCACCACAAGTCCAATTTTCAACACAGAGCAATCTAGTTTTTTCTCTTTCCTTATTAGTGTCATCTTTAATGTAGCACAGAGTCTGAACCATTACTTGGCACTGAGAGTTTAACAGCAATTAACCCCTGCTCTATCCCCAGGGAGAAGTACATCAGCAACTTGCCAAAACACTGTAAACAAGTTGGCCAAGATCAATGCAAAACCATGCTGGCTGCAGAGCACCTACTGTATTAATTTAGGATTGATATAGAAAAAGAGAAAATACTCTGCATAAAATTGACCTAAAAGGATGCCCTACACAGGTTATGAGATTCTCTTAGAGCTGAAAGGGAAAATTCTAAATCCCTATGCTGCTACCTTACAAACACACGGTCTTTTCTATCTTGGCTCTTACACTATGCCGATTACCATAGGACTGCCAATTATCACAGAAAATAAACATTTATTACTTGGTAACCTGTTAAAAAAGAGACAAAATGAGCTGTTCTTAGGTAAGGAATTAAATAAGTTTCAAGCTTTATCAGGAAACAAAGTAGCTAAAAGAGTGAAAATGCCAATTTGTCTTTTGTTGCTGGTTATTGAACAGGACAATGTATATCAAAACCTAACCAAAGGTTAAGGTTCTTCCCCCATGGAAGCAAATAGGGCAACCCAAGTAGTGCAGAAATAACTGCAGGTCCCTCTCACCGGCTTCCCCTGGGGTGGGCAGTGTCCTTAGTTATACTCTAGCAGGGTTACACAAAGCTGTGACTGCAGAACAGGCATGCCATGGGTAGGATGGGTGCCTCTGCGGATTCTCACCCCTCACAGATACCTGTGCCACTGCATCTGCACTGATGTTGTTAGCAATCAAGTAGGCAGGCAGAATAACTTTGTACTATGTGACTAAACCAAAATACAAGGCAAATACTTCAATCAGGATAAACATGTAAAATCCTTTGGGGACAATACAGAAAAAAACCCAAACAAAACAAAACAACAAAACACAACAAACACTCAGATATAGTTTATATAGGTTTAACTGACTCGGGATAAAATATTCTTTCTTACCAAGGGATGTTTTCTAGTTTTTTTGACATCACAGTTTTCCACCATAAGGTTTTGGTTTTTTCCACAAGCCAGTGTTAAACTAGAAAAAAAACCCCAAACAAACAAACACAAAAAAACAAAACCCCAAAAACGAAACAGAAAACAAACTCCCACCAAAACAAACCACCCCAAAACCCCCCAAAAACCAACAACCTAACATCAAAAAAACTTCACCATTTTTCCAAGGAAACATTTACCAATAAAGTCTTCATGTGGAAATTAAAAGAAATGTCAGGATAACTCATTTAACTGAAGATTTTCAAAATCATATTGTTTTGAGAAGTAAAATTCTTCATTCATTCATCTCAGTATCCTGCATAAATGGTACAGTAAAATTATAAATCCTAATGAAAAACTTTGGGCATTTAGAAGTGGGATTGCCACTACCCCTGGTGGGCTTTAGATCAGGGCATTTAATGCTCCTGGCTAGTAGGAACGGCTACAAGCCCAGGGTGGTATCTGTGAACAGAATCTGGAAGTCTAGGTCTAAAAGACATAAGTAGTACTGCAGGACACCTCTCCTGCTTGTCATCAGCTGAGGCTGGGTTCTAAAAATTTTCATGTTTGGCTGGTCAGAAAGTTTCCTGTAGAGAAAAGATGGACAGAGGGGGAGGAGGATGGTAATTGTAAGTGAAATAATTTCAACATCTCTGTCTTTAAATCAAAAAGGATCTGTGATTAAAATTTTTTGAAACCTATTAATCATGGAACAGACTTGGTTCATCAGTAAAAGACAAAAACTAAATGGTAGGAAGTATAGGACTTAAAACTTTGTTAGTACTTTTGCCTATCTAAAAATATATAAGAAAGAGAAAAAAAATATGGTACTGCTAGGTAAGTGATGTGAATTTGAGTGGAAAAGCTAGAATAGATTTCATCTTCAACAGGCTGATCTGGATATAAGAATTCAGAATTATCAGGACTCAAGGGTTTTGATTTATTTTTAAAAAAATTTAGTTCATTTGCAGGAAGAACAACACCTGAAGTTTAAAATCTAGAACCAAATTCAGTTTGTGTCTGACCGTGACTGCTAGCCAAAACAGACCCATTTCAATGGGAAGAATTCTCAGTGGTTATAAAGGTAGCTACAGTATTTGCATTTCTAGTTAGGTTAGATAATTGTGATAACAAGAGGAACGTTGAATAGAAAAGAGTGGGAATGAAATTAAAATTCTGGAAGACAAACAAACAAAAAGAGGCAGTTTATAATGCAGAAGAGTTCTTCCTGGTTGTAAGGCTTTGACATAGTTACCTGTGATGATTAACTTAAAATCCAGAAAGATCTGAAAGACCACGGAGAAGAAAGGATGATCAGGAATAGTACGAGGAAAGTAAATTAAGTATCATGACATTTCATTAGGAATGGAAAATTAGGTGCAGAACTGGAAACAGTGATTTAGGATGCCTACCATCTTCCACATGTAGATCATAGGGTTACAGTATGCTCTTTATTGCCCATTCCACATCTTCATGGGCAATATAAATGTTTTCATCACAGTATCACTGTTCTGTAAAACTATGCTTGCTTGGTAGCTTTTCCCTGGGGTCTTTATTTTTACTGTGGTGTAAACAGAGATGAATTTAATGTTGAACTGGAACTAGGACAGTAAAGAAAAGCACAGCTATTTTGCAGCAATTATACTAAACCTTACATCCACTTCAAATTTCACAGCAAGGGTTTATCAGCATTTTTTTATGTAGACATGAGAATATTTTATTTTGGCCTGTTCTCTGTTGTATTACAAAACACATTCTATCTCTTGTGTTCTTCTCATACCCAAATAAGTTTAAAATAATGGAAGGCAAACCCCAAAATTATTAAGTCCTAGTTTAAAAAAAAAAAAAATCAATAATTTATTTGGCAATAAATTAAAACTCTGTCTAGGCCCTTTAGTCAACTGTCTCCATGTCAAGAGTCACAGATGTTAGGAGCTGTTATGATGCCAAGTTAATTTCCTGAAAATGAGTGCCTGAGGTTGGATGAAGAAGAATCTTACCAGCATCCAACATGACTGACAAAAAAAGAAAAACAGAGCTTAGAGGAGATAAAGAAAAGGTGATAGTAGTGGAAAGAAAGATTTTTTTTTTCTCTCAGTAATAGTACAGCTATCAAAAAGACCATAATACAGACACTCCTGAAAAATGGTTCCTTCATATGCTTTCTCTTTTCCGCCTGACCTAAGAATACTTACATTTGCTCCTTCTCCTGAGCTCTCTGCAGGGATGACATTTCCATACAGCATCACAGAACTACCACACTGCACCACAGTTCTTGCTTCCAGAAGAGATCTAGCTGTATTATATACAGATAATCAGTCTGCCCCACAGGATAGCATGGGAATGAGTTAAGAGAACAACAAATCTCTAGGGACATCACCACAACAAAACAAAGAATCACATTCAACCAGCTAATCACTAACTGTTTCTGGCCTGTTGAACATGAATTGAGATATTTTATTCAGGTCCAACAAGCCCAAAACTAAATATTTTGGGCCTGGATTTCCTGATGTAACCTCAAAAAAATATCTGCAGAAGTTATTTTTTTTTACAGATAATTTTTTTGAGAGAGATATCATTTTATGAAAGAAAGTTACCAACCAGTTCTGTCACTGGATTTCTTCAAAATTCCATGGTCTGAAAACTGTATTAGGAATCTTCTCAGATGTTTGGCTTTCTTGTCTTTTGCAATGTTTCCAGTCGAACTGCTTGTATACCTACTTGTCACAACTGGAGGTAAAGCACATAATTACTAAACCCAAACCCAATAGTAACAAAGTTGTCACATTTCGATCAATCCATCTCCATCTACAAAAATAGAAGTGTAACCAAATTAATATTATAGAACCAACTTCCAAAAGGGAGTAGCCCTAGAACTTCTCAAGTAATATTTTAGCTTGTTTTTTAATATTGAAAATTTGTTTGGGTATTTCCCCAGACTCTGTAGTACTTCAGGTATTTCTAAATACAAAGAGTATTCCAAAAGCTCACAGCAAGGCTGGAGGCAGGACAGAGTCAGAGTTGTCAAGCAACAAACATCAAGACCCAAAGACCCCACAGATCCAGCTAGTGTGACCTCTTGCATAACATCAGTGATATTAGTTTACCCAGCTAGCCTTACCGTGTAACTGATTTCTTCTTCTTGGCTGAAAGGTATATTGCACAATGACATGCAGGCTGGGTATCAGCACTTTGGTCCACTCTTTTCTTCGCTAACTTAATTTCCATGGTGAGAGGATTGTTTATACAGCTCATATGAATACGTGTGGGTTTATCTTCCTGCCACTGATCTTGTACTGCTTGTTTCTCTTATTTCAGGTATCACTAATGTCTCTCCAAGAAGGAGTTTACACACTGTAATCAAATCATCTTTGATCTTCTGTTTAAAGGCCTAGTACTGCATTTTTAACATCTTGTTGCAAAGCACTTTTTCCAGACCTTGCATAGTTACAGTAATTCTCCATACTCCTTCCAGCTGTTTAATATCCAAGTAAGATACAGGGCTTGATTCTCTGGGACTTGTTTAGTCATTCACAACTCTGGAAAGAGATTATAAAAGAGAATCAGTAATGTGGTAAGCTAGCCAGGTAGCAGTGTAAATGACAACATCTAAAGACCCAGGCGTACAGTGTTATCACTTGAGAGATCAACAGCAAAGTTTCATTTTGCCTCTTTTCTCCGCCAAAGACTGAGGATGTTAAGGTCATGTTTCAGACCCATAGTTTTGACATCATGCACCTTGAAGTTTACTACTTTTGCTCTGACTTTCATCAAATGTCAGAATCAGCAGGTATGTCTTCTCACAAAGCCAAACTCAAATTACAGGTTTGAAGAAATTCCTGTGAATTGAAACCATACAGTTCTGCTCAGCTTTATCCTTAACTGTGCCTGTATAAATCTTTCTTTCTTGCAATTCTTCCTTCCTCATTACATTTGAGTCTTGAGCTACTGAGCAATTGTTTCAGGCTCAGAATCTAAAGTCTTTCTCATCTTTTTTTCACCCTGATTGGTGTCATCTGTAATAAAATAAAGTATATTTTCAAGAACTAAAAATGAAATCAAACCATGAGCTGAAAACAAAAGTTGAAGAGCATGCACAGTTCTTTTGTTCTAATATAGTCATTCTCAGGCTGAACCAAAGAAAAACAATTGGCAAGACTTAAAAAGGACTCTAATGATGGCTGGTAGCAGTATATATCTGGAACCTTTCACCTTCAGAATGGATTTGGTCCAGATCGAGAGCAATTTAAAAGAAATATTGACTTGTAGATGCTTAGTGACCTGTGTAAAAATGAATTAATAATCCCAGCTGTTTTCTATTGGACATCACTAAAATTGTCAGCGTTGTTGCCAGACCAAACCGCACCTTCATTCAAAGGTATAAAAGATTTTTCACTCATTTATCAATAGAGCACACATAAATAGGTCACAGACTATCCAAAGAAACTGAAATCCTTCCAAGTCCCTGTCAGATTTCGCTACATTCCACAATCCATCACTTAGTCTACATATGTATGGACAAGTGGCCCATGTGTTTATGTGTGGGATATTGAGTTGGATGGTAAATGATCAACTTCCTCAGGCTACTCACAGTCTTAGATTATTGGACAGACATAAACTGTGAGCGTTGGGCCTCTCTGGAATGAATGGACAGGTGTGGCATGAAGAAAAAAGTGAAGAGTAGACAAAACATTGACTTTCTTTCCTACAACACAGATGGACAATGCAGCTAAAGTCATAATTTGTTGCTGACAAAGGCCAACAATCAATTACTATTCAATGGAAAATGGCTTATAAACGGAGGGAAGTGATATATCTCCTGAAAGTATCTCTCAGAGATGTCAGGGATAGGTCAGAGACAGAAGAAACATCAGCTCTTGCACAGATCTATGTGAAAATTCAGGTTTTACTGAAAGAGTTGTTCAGTTATAAAAGGAAAATTTTGGCATATATATTTTTCTTAAGCTATTTGCAGATGGTTAAAAATATAATGTGATCCAAAACTTTAAAAGTGCAATGAAAAAATGACTAATAGGTCAAATCAACATCTGGATTTTTTAATTAGTTAAATCATTTAGAAAAGCTGTTACCAAGAAACGGATTTAAAATGCTATTTGTCTTATTCTCTTCCATCATTGTAATTGTTCTCTCTTCTCTTTTGTTCTTTCTAAAAATTCCCTCTATCCTTTGAGCTCATGAAAGGTTTGCCGTCCTCATCTGAGATTAAAATGAGAATCTGGACTCAGTTGGCAAATAAGTATATGTACTACTTGCTTTCCTAGTGCTCTTAACTCCAGAATATCTCAAGAAACAGCATTTCCCAGCCACGTCTACAGGATCTATCAAAGCAAAAATAAAAAATAAGGATTTCTAAGTTTCCATTTAGCTTTTAGCACATTTCCAACATGACTGTAGGCAGGTTACTTTTTTTCATATGTAAAATGAAGAGAGCAGCTACTCAAAAATATTGTGCAAGAAGGAATTAATTTGTATTGTCAAAACTCTTTGACATCCTTTGTAATCCACAAATGAAAGACACTACGATGTATATGTTATCAACGGGATATGCATTGTGTTACAATAATTCTCGATGTAATTAAAAGAGTATTTCAAACGGTCTTCAATTCCAGAGAGGTTACTGAGAAAAAGCAAACACCCAGGCTGCTGCTTTTAACTTTGTTATTAACAGTGCATTTAACTTTCTTGCTATGCATTTCTAAAGGAATAGACAAAAACTGATGGAGGGTAGAGGGCATCTTGGCCTCAGAAGTGACCCTTTAGTTAGCAACAAGTATTGAGAGACACCAGTCCAGCTTCTCCACTGGCTGGATAGTTGTCTATATGACCTGCAGTCCAGAATTTGTCGTGGATCTAAGCTATGAAGGAAGAGAAAACCCCATATTGTATATTGTAGTTTAAAAGGCAGGATAATATCCTGAACATCCACTGGCACCCTGAAAAAAATGAGTATGTCTCAATCTTTTTTCGTACTGGGTAGGGTATTAACCATGAATGAAGACAATAGGGGTGGGAAGTCCTCTTTTCAACATCAGTCATCTTCAGACTGTAGATAACCTCAGTCTGACTTTGCTGTTCAAAGCACCTGTCATCATGGGAGGAAGCCTAAAAGGTACTTCCAGGCTCCATTCATCTTGACCCATAATAGCTATCTGAATTGGACAGATTAAGAAAATTTAGCCATCAAGATTAGATGAAGTTATCCACACAGCAGCCATCTAGAGTTCGGTGAGCTATATCCTGCAATAAAAAGCTGTGAGACTAGGAAATGGACTGTTTTCAGGAAGGGGATTCTTCTGTTGTTCTGACACAGAGTTGATTACATTTAACAGCTGACAAACATCAAACCCAACTCACAATTCCAAATCCAGCATGAGATTTTGACATCTAAGACAGTGAATGAAAATAATGAGGACCCCACTTACAACATGCATATGATGAGTAAGTAAATGAAGCCATGATAATTAGAAACTCAAATGCAGGCAAAAAGTTGCACATAGACTGTGCATCTCTCTTTTTGATTTTTTTTCCCCTCAGGCATTAACTCATCTTGGCCAAACCCTCCTTTCTACAAGTTCAGAGATATTTTAATTTTGAACTTCAAATGAAGTGCAAATAAAATACCAAACAAACTTAGGATGTTGCACAATTGTCAGTGGAGCCCATTTTAATATTTAATGACCTGGACACCTGTGACTATCGCAAGAAATAAAAAGAATTAATTTAAAAGAAATTATTGACATAATATAACACATGATAGTCTGTTAATAAAAATGCATACTTCTAATTGAATGCTGGCACCTAGCCACCAACTAAGCATAACTTCAAAAGCAACAGCTGGGAAAGCATCTTTTAGATTTTAATTACAGTAGCTCGTAAGCCACTTATCTTTTCAACTTTTTTCTTCAGAAAGCACTTCTGTTTCATAGGAGTGAGTTCAAAGGTATTTACAACACGTAGGGTAAGAGAACGAGCTCTGACACAGTCAAACTTCACTTGTAAATTTGGATTCTGGACTAAGAAAACTATTCTCAGCTTTGAAGTGTGAGTCCCATTTGAGCCTGAAAGAACACAGGCTTGCTGCTCAGGTTTTTTATTTCTTTTCTATCTCTAGATGCTGGATAAGAATTTCTATATGTTCTTATCTATTATTTGTATTTTAGTGTTATCATAACAGTGCCACTGAAATTTAAGCTTCATTGTGCAAGAATTTTAATATTCAATACATAGTGAACACACATAATCCCAGATGATTATGACATGAAAGGGAGAAGAAACTATTGAAGAATCTGGAAACGGACATGGAGACAGACCTGAGTCTTCCAAAGTGATAAATTCTGCAGCTGGATCCAGAAAGCTACTATGCTTGTGTTTAGGAATAAAATATGAAAGTCTCATTGAGTAGTTACAGATTAAAACTCTAAATGAGTTAAAATGGTTTGCTAGACTGGCTAGAGTGCTTGGCATTTTTCAGGAACAAGTCCAGAGGGGGTATGACTTATTTCATCTAAGGTCTGAATTTTTAAAGTCTATGCAGCCACTCTAGACTCTCTCCATCATGAGAGAGCCAGACAGAAAATGTGACTAACAGCCACTGGATGGCTCTTCCCACCCTACCAGAGATTTCTACAGTCTGTCTCTGTACACTGAATCAAGAAAATCCAAATCATTTTCTTAGATTAAGCACCAACATTTTAGCCAGTGAAAATGAAACTAATTATATCCTACCTCCAACATCTTTTGGTCTGTGGAACATTTCTCTCCCAAAAACTAGGAAACTTCCATCTTTCCCCCTAATATGCAAAGACAACTTCTAGCTAGAGAGTTTTTGAATGAAAAAGAAAATATTCAAACCAAAATAACCTTTATTAATTTCTTTATATAGAAGGATATATAGAAAAAGATCTGTGCCTATAGGGGCCTTAAAAAGAGCGAAGGCATATAATTTAAAACCATACTGAAACAACCATGAACTGTAACAACCTTAACAGATAACCACCAGAAAAAGATTATTGGATTGAGTTAATAAATACATTTGATATAATTAGGAAAACCTTTAAAGAAGACTTTCTAGAATACTGTGGACCCAGTGAGGTCTTGTAACAAAACCAAGGAAAAAAAAAATCAATCTTAACATTTTTCTTAAATACAGGTTGATTTATGAAATGGAATATATGAATTGGCAGATGTCATAGAAGGGGACTGAACCTAAACTGCTCTGCAGGTCTTTTCTCACTTCACAGAAATACATAGGAACATTGCAAACTGTTAAACTTGCTGAAGGATATTTGGACTCTAATTCTTTTATCTGTTAATTAAAAGCTATCTCTAAAACAGTTAATATAAGAGACAGCTCTGGCTGCCTTTTCTGTAAAATTAAAATTTCCTTTAGCCTTTTTTTAGATTTTCAAGACATTATTCATACACAAGTAACAGTATATATTTGTATAGAAGACTTGGAGCCCTTAGTCCAATCTGCAGACATAATTCCAACTAGATTTTGTCCAGAGACTAAGAAAAACATCAATGTGTTTTGTGCTAAGGTGTACTGTCCTTAGCAGTACATGAATCTGCCAAACAAGCTTAGAGCCTTGAGCAACAAGTTTATGAAGAAACACCTTTTTTGCACTCAGTTCCAGTCCCTGAGGAAGTGGCAGAACTGTGCACTGTTCCCTGAATCTTCTATTGAAATTGCGGTTGTTTGAATGATAACTACATAACAGACCAGAGCACTCTATAAGAAAAATAAAATAAATAATTAAAAACCCCCATACACAAGAATAAACATACACAACTATGAAAATACCAAAACTTCAGTCAGCCCTACTATAATCTAGACACTGCATGGAGAGTTCAACACAAAGTTTGGGATGCTATTCCGTGGTTGTAAAGCTCTACATGATTAATTTTTGCATATGTAGCTACAGCATCTTTCACAGCAAAGTCCAAGATACTTCCACAAACCTTGCCCTCCATAGTTTCAACAAAAGATATGAAAAAGAAAAATTAACAAAAAACCTGTGATCTGATGCAAACAGGATGACTGGAGTTTATTACTCTCAGATGAAGGTGGTGAGTAGTTCAGGAGGCATATAAATGAACAGCAGCCTTGCTGAAAGGTCAGCACCTTTCAGTAGTCAACTGTCTCTGCTCACTTCAATGTAACTTTCTCGGTTTAGGGTCAGAAAGCATCCAAAATGCAACGACTAATATGAAGGATGCTTCACATCATCTGAGTTTTGTCTTGTCACTCCTGTTTAATAGCTCTGGGTTTAGAAGTGCAAATGACTTGGTAGTTAGGTTTTTAAGGGATTCGAGAGAAATATTTTGACACAGGTAGCAACTGAAAAAGCTGTAACATTCCCTTTCTAAGAGTTTGACCTTCTGCTTCATTGTAATTACAGACACTAAACTAATCCTCAGGTAAAGGATTGGGATCATAAAACTTATTCTTTGTGTTATGGATGCCAGTGTACTCCAGCCTGTACTGAGGTTTCTGTAGAATAGGGATACAGCTTTAAAGGCTCCTATTTCCACTTTGAAATATTTTTTTTTTTCTCAATTTGCTAACATCTTTGGAACGTGGGCTCAGTCCTTCTGAAGGCAACCTTTTCTGTACTATGCAAATTTTGCATTTTAAATTAAAATAAACAATTAGTTTTGTGTACATGTCTTCTTTTGTCACAAACATTTGAGGGAAGTGGGAGACATTTCTAATGGCACACATCCATTTAGATGTCAACAAGAGTTTTGTACGTCCAGTAAATTAAAACATTTTTCGCTGTCAAGCCTTAAAGAATTTGGCATATCTTCTGATTCCTATTTATGACAGCTCTCAGAGGGCATGCTGTGAAGTACTTTTGCCTGCTTTAGGACCAATTGCATGTGACAAATGCATTAGTTTTTAATACCAGAAGTGGACATATAATTTGATGAAGTATGTCTTTATGCCATCAGCTGTTGTCTGCCACCAGCTTTTTACAAAAGCAATCTAAACAAGATCACCCCCAGCTGCCTCGATAATTCAATCTCTTCTTCCCCTGTAACCAAACTAGCTTGAAATCAAGAAAGAGACTTCAAATGGGGTTTGGATCAAGACTGTAAAGTTAAAAATGTCTGTAGCTCTTCTGTCATTTGCTTTTCATGGGAAAGAGGAATGTTCCCTGGTGCATATATGATGTCTTCATAGTTCCTATTCTGCACAGGTAAGGACCTCCTTAACTTCCAGTCTGATGTAGGGAGTCTGATAGGACCACGTCACACCCATGTGCACAGGTATCCTGCTAGGCTATCCGCTGTCAAATTCACCTGCATGTCCCTCTGCACATTACTGGGAGCCCTTCCAAACTCATCATATCTCTGCAATTGTTACCATGAACTTTCAGTGTGATCCCTCTGAGCTCATTTGTGTTATTCCAAAGATCATGGTACAGCCTACACCACGTGCAAGAACAACTATGTACATTCAGAGATTTGACCACATCAGTGAAGGTACAGCTACTTTAGTCATCTGCCATATTTATTTTTCATTATAACACAAGATGGCAATATACAGCTCATGTTTTTACCCCACTGAGTATATATAAACAAATCTTAAAATATATGTTAATTATTAACACATCTGTTTGACTCACTGAACAGCTGAAAAACACCTAATTAAATCTTTCTTTTCTTTTCTTTTGATTTTTCACTTTTCAGTAGCCAGCTGTACACCTTCTGAATTACTGGTGTCATATGCCCAACAATATAATTTCTTTACTGTTCCAATTAAACGATTAATGTCTGTGGTTCAAAAATAAATAAGAAAGTAATAAGGAAGAGAACATGAGCAATGAGCAGTGGTTTTTGTATTTCCAGTCTGGTTTGTGAAACCTTCTGGGGCAGCTGCTATAGTCTTATCACTACATTTTCATAGCTTCCATTTTGCTGATATGTTTTTATCTAAGCCAGTCAAACACCAAAAGAATCCAATACTGCAGATTACATTATTTGATGAACGTTTCTGTTATTTGCTAAATAATTTATCAGACAAAGCTGCAGAATCTAGTCAAATGCAGCAAAATACTATTCATCAAATAAATTATTTGATAAAAAAAAAAGAAAGAGTTGAAGGGTATATGCGAAAAATAGTATTTGACTTAGGTTGTTGCATACCTGACATATAAGAGAGTTTAAAGAGTGAAAAAGTTCTGAGACTATTTGGGTCTAAAAGCAGATCCCAGTTGCAGGGAACTACTAGTGCAAAAGCATTAAGACCTGGAGCTTCAGTCTGGAAAAATCACTACTCATTTACAACTGTAGCTGCCTGACTAACAACATTAATATTCTGTTGGACTTAAATTCAATTCCTTCTGTTAGCAAACATGTCTTATTTAGTATTCTAGTGGAAACAGTAGCAACAGTTTTTCTTCACTGAAAAATTAAAGGACATACCTAAGTACAGTAGTAGTGTCATCAATACTCTTCATGAATAGTTCTAAAATTTTAGGAGTCTCTAAAATATGATTTTATCTACTGGCTTACTGCAACAGCAAGGGAAATCAAATCACCTGTGAATGTCTTATTAGAGCAATCTCTCTGACATTTCTCTTACATCTCACTTTTATATCTTTAGTGTATTTTTTTAAAATTAAAATAGGGAATTAGAGGTAAAAATATTTCAAGAAATCATCACACTAGTGCTTTCTAGAAAAAGGAATTACATGTGGAATAAAATAAAAGGAGATAACTCTGGGACTGTAATGTGAACTACATCTCTCTTTTGCGTAAAACAGAGTTGTCCCTCCTGTAGACTGTGGGTAAGTTGCAGTCTCTAATCTTTAGCTACCCTTTCTTTTCTTTCAATTTCTTTTTCAGACTGGTTATTTTGTAAGAATTGCCAATGTGTACCTAATTTCCCCTTATAGTGTGCAGATCTGTATGAAAGGCAGTAAAGCTGAAGAAAGACCCTTGATGGGTGTTTTTTTTTTTTTTCCCCCCAAAGAACAACTTCAAAATTCAGTAAAATACCTACCTTTACATTTCCTCCTGCCAATTGAAGTAATGCAGTTTGCTGGAGAAACTTCATACCATTGCAATGTTATTCAGATACATCCTCCAAAGCTTACATGAGATGTGGTCTGGCCATATATATGAACTGGAATGTCTATTTATTTCCATCTCTTGTATTAGCCCCCCTCTTCCCTCCACTTCCACTGTTAGAGGCAACAGGCAGGCCTTTCTGCTTAGATGTGAGGTGTTAGTTACATGGATGTATGACCATGTTCCTCACCTTTTAAGGATTACAGTGATTAAGCATTGCGGTTGACCGGCTTTGCTACATGGAGGTCCAACTCAACAGACAGAGCTTTGTGCAAGAGTATAGCTAAGAGAGGAGGGAAAAAAAAAAAAAAAAAAGGTGTAGAATGCAGGCAATTTGTGAGGTCTCGATTCACTAAATCCCCAGAAGGTCTTGATGACCTTCTAAAAGAAATTTTACAGGCTATGTTATCTCCTAAGGTAATTTATAATAACGGTTTAATACCTGATTAGTAGGACTATCTTGAACTGTTAGGAACATGGACTTGGCCATCTAATATGTCATATCTATCTGCTACGATCCCACAATTTTCTTTCATTTTGCCTTAAACAGGAGTTAAAAGCTTTTTCATTGTGAAGACCAGTCCCACTTGGTAAAGGGGACACCACTCTTGTTCTTTTCCTCAGGTGATCATGGAACAGTTGATGAAAATTCTGAAGAAATACTGGAAAAATATTGCAAGTTGTGTTCTTTTTTTCTTTTTTCCTAATTTTTTCACAATTTAGAAGCTAATAGAAAATCATGATGCATGGTCAACAAACCTTAAGTGGAGTAGCAGTGATGAAGCACTGTTTGCAAAGTAAAACCTTATACCTATACCACTTTAATTTCTAAAACTGAGTTACATATCTCATTTATAAGCCAGCATATTATATTTATTTATATTATTGATTCATGGAAAAGGAAGTGAATATTAATTAAAAAAAAAAAAAAGGAAATCTTGCAAAGCAAAAGACAGACTACACAGGAATGTTTCTAGAAGCTGGCTAGAGTTCTCAGTCATTTGACAGAATCCCATGTTAAAACTACTTACTGATTAGGAGCAGAGATTGGCATGATTTTCAGGATCAGGGATTATCTTTTCTGTTAACAAAATTCAGTTATTAGGACTCATTGGGGTACATTATTCAATGATGATTTTATGATATCAACATATTTCTTTGGAACATAAATTTAATTAAAATCAGTGTTGTGTATTACTGAAATAGTTTGTTTAAAATATATATTTTTATCATTTGGTAGCAAACTAGAAAAGTGATAAACCGATTTGTGGAGAAAGTGGAAATATTTATTTTGACAACAATTTAAAATCTAAATATTGAATCCTGATATGGAATCAAATTAAACTTTGAAATGTCAAAATTTTCATAAGGAATGGAAATTCAGACACTTCTAATTACACTGTTACATCAAAAAGATGCCAAAGGTCTATTTGGCAATGATTTTGCTGCCTCTTTTGTGTCTGTGATTAGCAGTTTCTATGGGATGTTTTGCTGATCAATCTCATTGCTCAAGAACAAGAACCCTGGGATTTTTTCTCTGTTGCTTTGGGGTGGGTGTTTTTTCCCCTTTGGTTTGTTTTGTAGTCTGGTTTGTTGTTATTTTTCTCTCAGGTTTTGCTCACCTAGTATTTTTTCTACTTTTTGAATCTTCCAATGTCTTGACATATTTCTCTCAGAGGAATTCTTCACCATCAATGCAGAGATATTTTGGAAAGGAGAAAAATGAGTTCCTTTAGGGTTTTTTGGTTGTGGGGTTTTTTTTGTTGTTGTTGGGTTTTTTTGTTTTTTACATTCTGCCTGTTGGATAGCTGATGGTTATTAACATTGAACTAAAAGTTATGTCTTTCATGTGTTTTAAGGCTCATTGACTAGCTCTTGCTGCTGTAGTTATGCCCCAGCTGTCATATCCACTCCTCTGCCACAATTCTGGAGCTGGCAAAACAAAAGCTCTGCCTATGCTTCAGCTACAGCAACTCAGAGCAATAGATTAAACCGCAGGTAAAGGTGAACTCACACTTCTACTCTGGATGGTGAAGCAGAATGCCTGAGTTGTAAGTTAATATTGCCTATTTCTTTTGCTCCTGTGGTGAGGGCAAAAATTGTCAGTAACGGAGCTGTGATAAACAGCTGTGGGGTATATGAAACCACTGCGAACATTTATTCAAAGGCAATGGATCAGAACCCTTCAGTACACTTAGTTCAAGATTTGTTCTGCTGACTTAGCTAAGGTAATGTAAATTATAACACTATTTCTAACCCTAGTGATTAACATATAGTTTTTATTATAAACTTAATAAACAAACAACCAAAAAAATAAAATGAAGAGCCATCTTCAAAGCTCTCTTGTTGACTTCCCCTCAATGCTGGTATCTATGAATATCACTTAGAATTTCGCAAAACCCAATTACATGATGTAATTCATTTATTGCTATTCAAATTCATCCATTTTGTTTTACAAATTTTAGAAGCCTCATTAGAGATTTTAGGATCATTACAAGCAAGAAAAACTCTCGCCTGATTCATGTCTTGCAAAATACTCGCTGCCTCTTTCTACCCCTCTCCTATTCTGAGTCCCCAGATTAAAACCACATTATTTCAATAGCTTCAGTGTGATTCAACTGTAGTGAATAGGTCTGCATTTTTACATTTGAAGCAAAAGCAATCTTTCCTCAACTAAGACTTTATGAAAATCAACTAATATAGAAGAAAAGCTTATTTCTATACCTGGGAAATTTTAGAAACCCCAAGCATTGTGCCCATGCCTACACCCAAACAAGGGTCTTTTAGCCTTTTTAAAATAAAAAAGTAGTTTCATGCTTGGCTCATTACAGTGAAACTACTGCAGATTAAACCTCTCTATCAATTACAAGCAGCTGAACATCCTTTAGCATCAAACAGAATGACAAAAAGCTACACTATAATGAGTAATGGCTAAGGCCAATTGCTATTTAATTATGTAGATGACTTAACATCCTTTCATTGATGTTATCTGTACGTTTCAGGATGAAAGTTATCATGCATTGCTTTGCTACAGCTCTTTAGTATATGATAGCAGAGGCGAAAAGGAAGTCTTCACCAAATAGAAATGGCTATAAGTAGGAAAATATATCAGCCCAGCAATACAAGTCACACTTCACCATGTGCTTACAACAGACAGAACCTTCAACATACTGTGGAAAAAAGAAATTCGCATAAGGCAGCTTAGAGTGGGGAGGAAGCCTGAAAGAGCTGCTTGCAGCAGCAAGAGCCTGTGTCATGAGCAGTTCCCATGAAGATGTCTGGTCCCTGAATTTTGTAAGTGGGAGATAACAAGGACAGTGAAGTTAGTCATAACATGAGAGATATTTTAGATGGGAAGGACCTGTTAGGTCATCTGTCCAAACCCGTGCCTAGGCAGGATTATTCTTTGCAGTATCTTTTCAAAAAGATTGCACAGAACAATTTCACATGAGCAGAGGAATGGAGTAAAGGACATAATAGATCTTTTCCATCTCTAACTTCTACAAGTCAAGAGGTCCAGTCTGTAGCTGGTGTGAGGTGGTTGTGGGCACAAATACAGCAAGTGTTGTAAGAAAGAAAATTTGGAGAAAAATTCTACCCTTGGATCAAATCATGCAAGTGTATGCAAAATACGGTGCATGATATTAGTGAGAGCAGAAATTACCCCATAAAGGACATTTTCAATTCAGTCATCATCAGTGACCCCATTTCTGTGGGCACGGTGTTGCATTTCTGACAACTTGTGTGCATCACATCATTCAGACAGATAGATCTATACTTATTTTAAAGATCTATACTTATTTTATATTATATGAACTAGATGTTTTCCATGAATATTACTGATAGAATCTTGCACTCATATTTAAGCTTCCAGGCTGAGACTGTAAAAACAGATATTACTATAAAAAAAATTTCAATTGTATATTTACAGTATGGGGATGACAAGGTTCATTTAGTGACTATTATTTTTCTTGAATTAAATGGAAATAACAGAACTTGAGAGTACATAAGAGATCAATGCTAGAGGAAGGAGTATAAGACTTTTTATACACAAGGTAAATGAAAATTTCAGAATATGGAGAAAGAAGTAAATAATGGTTCTCTGCAATCTTTATAAGAAGCATAATGGAGGAGTTAATACTCTTGAAAATGCAATTAAAGGACAACAATTAAAAGCCTTCTTCCAGGAAAACCTTACAAGTGTTTAAAGCTAAGAATTAACGCAATCCTGTTGATTAAACCTAACCATAAATATAATCATTTGCAGAAATTAGACATTAAATATTAAACAATTAGAGGGAAAAAAAAAAACCACCACACAAAGAAAAAAATTACAATCAAGCTATTGGCAGGACAGACCTTAAAATGAATTCGTTTGCAAGGACAATATTTTGCAGAAACAAGAAATTTAAGTCTGTGTCCATTTTGTTTTCTCTCTCCACATGAGGTAATTTTTCTGACCCCTAAGATATAAAAGAGAGCTAGCAGAGTTTCAAAATAACATGAAGGTATGTGCATATTTTCTTATATAGAGATCAGTATTAGCAAAAGGCTGAATCTGAATTGAAAAAATAAAGTGTCGGAACATTAAATACAGTGCTTCCCAATTAGCTGCCCATAACATGGAGGAAAATAGCTGGCAAATTATGACCGCCTAATATTAATCTCTGTAGATATAATATTACAGTTAAGAACAGCATTCAAATGTGTAGACTGTTAGATTAATAGATTAAATTTTCAAAATCAGAAATTGTAACTTGTCATAATGGTTTACATATCCAGCATCTGATCTTATGAAAACAGGGACATGATCCAAATATAGATATATGCACCTCTTAGGAGCTCTTAATGTTTTCCTGATTTCTATTTTATCCTGTCATCATTTAATTCTTTTTTTTTTAATTTATTTGTTGTAGATTAGAGTGCTTTATAGTTGCTGGATTCAGCAGATTTTCTTTTGCAATAACACTTTTTGATTTTGTACCTAATCCTGTGGTAGCCTTTGAGTCCTGATTACAAATGCACAATCAATGTCATTGGAGTAGCTCAGCACTGATATGTCTGAGGGAGCAGAATCCTTTCTTAATTAGCATTTACCAAAGAGCCGACAAGATGCTCTCTTCTATTTTGATGGTGGGGAACTGATCTTTTTGAAACGGTGTATAGAGCTTTATTTCTTACAAAGATAAATCCTCTACAGAGAACCTTTCTCATACGTCCTCTAAAAGCTCCACAGCTCCGTATCTTCATGGGGGAGAGCACACCTGAGAAGTTGTGCTTTTCCAACATATATATATATCAAAACAATTTAAGACTGATCAATTTAGAAAAAATCAGGTAACGAGTCTAGAAAAGGAATCTTATTTTGAATATCACTCAGCTAACATGAAGAAACCGTGACAAAAGGAAAATACTGTCACCATTTCTAGCTTTAAAAATCAGGATAACAGCTAGAAATGGATACGAGAACTAGGCACCCCAGCCTTGGGGCATAGACCTAGAAGGAAACTAAATCAGACTCCAAAGCATATCAAATTATGTGTGTGATGAAATGCCAATTAAGTGGAACCACAAATAACTTTCCCCTATCAGCTAGCACAGATTAAACAGGTACTGACATCACTTTCCAAAACGGTAGGATGCCAGAGAAATGCATTTGTTATTTCCGTTCTCATGTTGGTTTTGTCACTAATGGCCGAAGAGATGCTTGCTTTGACAACCAATACAGCTCCCTGAAGCCTGAAAGTCCGCCTTCAACCTTTCATATAGAGGGCTGAGCACACATTTCTGCTACTAATTTTTGAGTGAGATCTGAATATCCACATGCACCGGGGGAAGAGTCAGTGTACATTTACCCAAGCGCTGCTGGGGGGGGCAATGTAGTTCGGTGAATAGGGCTCTATTTTCCACCAGTGATTTCATTTGTGACTTTAGGCAAGACACTTTACATCTCTCTGCCTGCTTCTATCTCCTCTTTCCCACCTGGTTTGCTCTGTTTGTTTAAATTCTAAGCCCTTCCAAGCCAGTACTCTCTCTCACCAGGGATTTGTATCATGCATAGCAAAATGCTTCATCTTTTTCACTTGGACTTATGGATGTTGCCCTAATATCACTAGTATTTACGTATTTATATTATTGGCATAGAAAGAGAAGCAAGGATTCTATTATGCCAAAAATTGTGTCTACACAAAAGAAGAAGAAAGTCCGTGTCTGCTAACTTTACTCTTCAAAAATTTCTGATACCAAATAAATTGCTGTTATAGTACATGTTTTGGGGATTTTTTTTTTCCTGTGACATCAAATGCTTTACACTTTGAAAATGTTTGTCAGTGTGAACACAAACATGTTTAATGGTTCGACATCAAAAATACAGTTTCTGTTATCCCAAAGTCATGCAATATTTTCTATTCTTTCAGATACTCCTGTTTGCAAGCAACAGCAGCCACAAAATAAAAGGTAGGAGTTTTCTTAAGAAGTGTATAGACATCCACAGAGATTTAACTCAGGTAATTTCAGAGCGTTTTACAAAGGTCAGAACCACACAAACTTCAGTAGCAGGGTCTAAGGTCTGTGAAGCAGAGGGTAGAGGGAGAATAGAGAAGGGTTATTTTTTTACTTTCTTACATAAGGTTTTCCTAACTTCATCATCAGCATCAAAAATATCAAGTTCGTAGTGAGAAAGGAAAGACATGTAAGTTCTTAAGAAATATCCCAAATACTTAATACTTCTTACCCTTCTGAAATGAGATGTGGATTTTCAGACCAAATGCTTTGGTCAACTTTCAGCTTTCAGCCAACTTTGAACCTATAACTGGAACCCCTTACATTACTCATGCAAAATTTTTAGCAGTGCCCTTTCAGCACCAGCGAATGAACTTGTTTGCATTCAAATATCACTGTGGTAATACTGAGACACCCATTTAGCCATAAAAATCCATTCTGAAAATGTAAAGTTCCATCCTTTTTTTTTTTTTTTGGTATATTATTGAATCTAAAGCAAACTCACTGGTTTCCCTGCATATCAATCTAAGGAAAGCAGTGATATTTTTCCCAGTGAAATCCTGCCATGTGCACCATTTCATTTTAAAATAAGACCTTTTGGTTGAAAAAGAAAACCAAAATGTCCTAATGGATTCACCATGTTGTTTGTTCTTCCTATACTATCATCTTTTCTCACTAAGGTAGACAAGCCACAGGCTTCCTCAAGTTGAGGGGTTAGCAGAAGGAGGGTGAGCAGCACAAGATTTGGCCCATTGTGCTTAATAACGTGTTTCTCATTCACTGAGGAAAAAAAAAAAAAAGAAAAGTAAGTGGGTGAGGACATTGGAAAATGAGGAGTCATTTGTGCCTTTCGAGATGCTTGATGTCACAGCACTGCGTCTCCTTCAGCAGTATAATAACGTGCTGGCAGGCTAAGCTGGGCATGCTTGGTTTCTCAGAACCGAGTCAGGTAAGGATTTCCATCCTCTCCACTGCACTTGTACTTTGTGCAGTGTAAGCAAAGCCCTAATCCAGCAGAAGCATGCCTTGCCTGTACAGACCACTATAATACATCATTTTCAGTTCATTCTTTTTAATTACTTTTAATAAATATTACTCATGCAATTCTTAAAGACCCTGTTGAATTCTAATATATAATCACTTTCTTTTAAGCTTCGGGATGTAGATGATAAAGTGAACAGAGGTGATTCAGAGTAAGGGCAACGCATACTGCCACCTTTGTTACCCTAGAAAGACACTCTTCTGTAATGCTTAAAATGTAGGAAAAAGTCTAGTGATTGATTAGCTAGTTAAGTGATAAGGAGGTATATCAGGCAGGGATGCAGAAAAAGTACAGATGATAAGGACAATCAAGTATCCTTGATCTGAAAAAAATTACAGTGCTTTCTAATCATTTAAATTATATTTTTAAGTGAGAAAAATCTACTGCACTGAGCCTCTAATTTTCTAGACATTTTTTTTTTCTTTTATTATTATTATTAAAGACTAAAGCTATGGGAATTGTGTCCATTTTTTCCAGTGGTGTAATTTTTCCTTGAAAAGGATATTACTGGATCATCAGACTTTCATTTGTCTATATAACATTTATATGCTTTGATCTCTTACTGGCATATTGTAATACTGATAATTATCTACTTCTTCTGTTTTTTCGTAATACCATGTGGCATTCTATTATGTTTTACATTATTAACAATATTATACATATAATACAATTCTGCCAAGTCAGGTTTTGGAAGTTGTATGGTATCAGGTAGGCTATTAGGCTTCAAATTAATGATCTCTATAGGTCACAGGCACACTAAGGATACTCATAAAATATTTTCATTGTGATTTTCAGGACCTTGTACAATTATATTAATATTTCAGATATTTTATTCATTTTATGTTCAAAGGGGAGGGATCTTCATGATCAGATGACAACTCTCCATTTTCTTATTATTCAGCCTCCATTACCATAAAACCCTGTGCTGTGGTGATTCTGCTTTTACTTAGAGAGGACTTGCAACAAATTTTGTTCATCTGTCAGAAGCTTTATTATTGACCTGGTTAGAGAGGTTGCTGCCAATTCATGAGCTACTGTTATTGGGATGTCTTCAGATCAAGTTTCAAAATCGTCTTCTTCCTTCACTTTTGTTATGGTAGGACCTGAAAGATTCACTAATCCTACTTTTCTTTTGTTCCTTTTTTTTTTTGTTAGCCAGTTGTTAACGTACAAGAAGTATGTCCTTCCTTACCCATGAAAGTCTGTGTAGTCTTTTGACAAATGGTGCTGTCAGGAGAGCTTTTTTGTACACACTGAAAGAGTTTCTACTGTTTTGCCTGGCAGGCAGCAGTAGTTTTCTGAATCACTATATCTTTATACTATCGCCATTAAGAATAAACTTCCATTTTTATAGGAAATCATAATTTTCTTAACAAAACTGTTTTAACTTTGTGTCTTCATCACTTTCCTCTCCTTGTCTTTTTATCTTTCTCTATAAGGAGAAACAATCATTAATTTCTAGTGCTTTTCCTTTTTAGAAAATTTTGACTGTTATTGGAAAGTTTCTCAAGTGTTTTACACAAACTAT
Source organism: Eurypyga helias (assembly GCF_000690775.1). Taxonomy (NCBI): domain Eukaryota; kingdom Metazoa; phylum Chordata; class Aves; order Eurypygiformes; family Eurypygidae; genus Eurypyga; species Eurypyga helias. The sequence continues at coordinate 78,787 of NW_010245400.1, read as the reverse complement.
GCAGTTTCCAGAAGATAGCCAATCACCAAAGAGTGAACTACCTCTGAGGACAAAGTCCAGATCTAATATAATCTAATCACCAATCATGGTTATCCTATGAAGAGAGATAAATTGCTTAGGTTATATTTTTCCCAGGCTTGTCAATATTTTAATATAATTACCAGATAACAGTGAAACTGACTGGAATTTAGGGGCAGAAATAAAAGAGTGTTTTCAGACTCAGTTACTGGGAAGTAAAAATAAGACTCGAGTAGTCATTGGTTTTTTCTCACGCAGATGTGCACCAGTGCAGGAGTCACACACACTGTTCCGCAGCGTGACTATTCCGTCTGCACATCTTGGATCTGGTACAACCCTCCTCCAGTTACAGTCTTGCCCATAAATCCAGTTACTGCTGTTGGTACCCATTTGGCTTCCATCTAACCAGATGTCTGCATTTGAGGCAGAACTGCTGCGAACCAGACCAAATCTGGGATATCATTTCTGCTTTTGTTGACCGGCTGGATATTAAGCTCAAACCAGCTAGGTTTTGCTGTGAAGTCTCCTCTGAAACAAGGACATTAGTTCCAGCCCCCATGGTATTATGCCCATAGATCAAAGACTCACCACAGGTGAAGCCAGAGTAAATGAATGTTCCTTACAGAAAACTTTCCAGCATCCAAAAGGAGTTGTCATCTTCTGCTGACCTTCTCTTTGGTCAGATTGTGAAACCGACTGTTTGGGGACAAAAGCAAGTCTCCACACTAACTGTACTTCTGTACACCTTCAGGAGTACCACAAAAAAAATAATTAAAAAAAAATAGCAATTATGATTCACACGGTCAAAAAAGAAACAAAACTCAGTTAATGCAACAAAACAGATATGAGTGAAGCAACTATGGGTAATCAGTATTAAGCAATGTGATTTAACTTTTTTTTTTTTTTAATTTGGCTTTTCCCTTCTTTTTCCCCTGGAAAGGCACAAAAAGTTCCAGCCTAGGAGGGAGTCCAGGTGTGCAGATATGTACATCACCAAATCCTGTCATATGTCTTGTTTCAGTGGGATGAAATACTATATATATATATATAAGGAAGTGACATTCATTTGATAACAGCATGAATGGGGGAGGTATTAGAGAGAGAGAAAAGTTGAGAGGGAGTAAGGAACTAATGAGAAGATCAGAAGGCTGAAATTTGTACCTTGATTTTAAGTATCATTTTACTCATTACCTGATTGAGCATAGAATTAAACTCTGTGGGATTTAAACAAGTTAGGCAAATATTTATGTGCCTTGCTGAATAAAGGACAGTTTGCTGAATGATGTTTTATTGAATCAATGTTCTGCTGCCTCCAGTGAAAATCTAACCACTGTCAACTACAAACGACAATCCTGTGCTTTGCTTATTTATTTATTTGTTTCCAAAGGTCATGCATTTGTATCCTGAACATCTCTCGTCTTCCATTTATTATACTATTTCAGGGTTGGTTAATCTTTACAATATTGAATTATGTAAGTTTCTAAAGCACAATTTCCCTGTTGCCTTTTTTTTTAGTAGAAAATTACTACATGTTTAAAAGGTTATGAAAATTAATTATATCCATATTTACTCACATCTGTGACATTAGAAACTGCTCAAAATAAATGAATAAATAAAATATATCCAGATGTCTTCTCTTTGTGTCAGAGAAACTTAACATTTGGTTTTAAGGATATAAATCTGACTTCTTTTTCCCTGTTGTTAAAAAAAATTACATATGTACAGATGTAGATACAGATATAATTGAATTACATCTGTAGGTCACAATGATGTAATCAAATTCAAAATGCAAAAAGAAAATTTCCCATTACTTTGCTATAGTAGTGCCTAGAAACTGTAAATGAGGCTGAAGCCTCCTTTTTCCTAAAGAAGTATCATAAAACATAATAAGAGTTACTATATCCTCTGGTCAGGTTCTTTCTTAAGTACATATAGTTGGCTTTGTCTCAGTTTGGAGATGAAAGCCAGAGCAACAAGATGCTTGCCCAAGGCCAAATCAGTGTTAGATATGGTAGGTGCCAGCAGGGTATATCTAGCATGTTTTTGCACCACCAACTTCGTTATACATACTCTCTTTTGCTGCCACACTGCCTGAAGGCAGTACAACCAAATCTAAATTATTTTTTTCTTACATTTTGTAAAACAGCTTGTGATCAGTCAGAATGAAGAACTTGATGTAGTTGTAAAGTAATCTGTTTCTTACTTGATTTCTTCCAACAGTATTGGAAGATTGGTTTCTAGTCATGACTTTAGACAAAGCTCAGAACAGAAAGTAGGTTTTATTATCTCACAATTTTTGAAAACAATCTTGAATGCGTACAGAAATATAAGCACTACATTTTCCTACAAAATAAGCCACTGATTTTCACTCTAGCAGTGCTAACCTTCAAAATAAACTTTTTTTTTTTTAATCTTGGAATTGATTTCCTTAATGTTTTTTATTTCATTCTCACTGGAATAAGTGAAGATTTAATACCAAATAATACCATTAAACCTCAGCTTTTCTTTCCCTCCTGAATTTTAGGTCTTTTCTATAATCAGACAATCCTTTTTTTCTGATGGACTATAGCTCGTATTCTATTTCTGTAAGGGATTTTATAATCTTTTCTCTCTGAGCAATAAAGTGTTTTACCTTATTTATCCTTAACAATAAACATGATTTTTTTGGTTTGTCTTCATATTCACATTGTGATTGATACAGGCTTTGCTAATTTATTGTGCATAGCATTATGGAACATAAAATTTGCAATTTAATATAAGTATTTGGTATAGGTGCCATTATGTTAGAAGAGAGTTGTAAATGTCTCCAGCATTTGTTAAGTTTTACGACTAATCCTCATTCTAAGTGGTCCCATTGGACAGAGGCGGTGGTTTTCTTCCATACGTGTCCTCCTTTTAGGCCTAAACACTCCCCTTCCGATGAGAACCATTTAAGAAGAATAAAATTTGCAGGAGTGCTTCATTGCTTTGGGCAGTGCTTACTCTGCAGTCACTGTAATCTACTGCAGGCAAACCTAAAATAGCCCTACAGATAATGAGCTTGTTCCCTGGTAACAGGCAAAGGGCCACATCTTCAGTGCCACGTTGCGTTTCCTACCTGCCCAGCCACGCCGCCCTGCAGTGTCCAAGCCATGCAATGCTGCGTCTGGTTTCTAGGACAGCCTCTACAAAAAAACCCAAAAAAACCCACATCCTAAGCCCGTGTGCCCATAGTAGTCAGAAGCATGACACACTGAAACAGGTCTTATTTGTGGACAGAGTATCCCAAGTTTTACATCAGATGAGCAATGCAGCAGCTTGAGAGCTTTATGCCTGCATGATCTCACCGAAACTTTGGAACTCCTAGTCTCTTGGTTAGTATTTGTCCAGTCCCACAATCATACATTCAGACCAAAAACCCCTGATTCAGGTGCTCAGGGTTCCTGGCGGGGATGTTTGGAGTCTCCAGTGTTGTATCTTCACTACATTATCGTGTTTGCTGAAATGAAGCCAGGCATGCCAAAGGCACCAAGCTAGTTCTTTGGAGAATAGGTCCATAACCTGTGCCGGTGCCAAGTTCACAGCTAATGCCATCTGCATATGCCACCACTTGGCTTCCAAGGGGAAGGCTGCATGTGCCACAGCCTCACATACATTGCTTTCTCTCCCCTTGGCCCATGCAATACTTGCTTTGTCTCTTCTTTCACAAAGTCATTTGGGCTTAAGAGCTCTCATGTTCTAGGCAAGCCCAAAAGTAAGGGTCTGTGTTTCCACACTTTGAAAACCACAACTGCTGAAATGACAATTTCTGTGATTCCTGTTTAAATTAACAGGTTGAGACATGCAGATCAGTGACAGTCTTTCTACTCGCTGGAAAAAATTTTAAGATTATATTGTGTTCAGCAAGATTATAGCCACTGGTTAGGGCAGCTTACAATTTTAGATGGAAACTCACCTAGAGGCACTATCGTTGCTGTCACTCTCCTCAGATGTTAAGGCAGGTATCCACAATCACAGCGTCAAGGTGAGGTGGCACCAGTAGTTCACGTCTGATCATACAGCAAATTCTGTGGTTTCACCTAAGGGAAAAGAAATACATCCATGAGAAAGAGATCAGGGAATCCTAAACTGACACTGCATTTAATTTTACTTCACTTATGCTTTTGTAGAAATTGCTCATTTCTAAGTGCCACATATCTTTAATTCTCACTAATTTTAATGGAAAGAACAAAACAACCTCCATATGTGAACATGAAAGTCTGCTCAAATTGAACCTCCATCCTTGGCAATACTCGAAAGCAGCCCATGGCCTTGGGCAACCTGCTGTAAGTGACTGCTTGAGCAGGGTGGTTGGACAAGTTGACCTCCAGAGTCCCTTCCAAGCGTGACTATTGTGTGATTCTGTGAAGTCTAGGGGTAATGCTGGATTTCAGAACCAAAACTTAATTTTCTGGATTTTATAAGTAGTCTCTAAAATATGTTAAAAGACTTTCTTTGTATACTTATCCTGTTAGTGAAGTGACTGACAGTGTTCATATAAATATCTTTTTTCATCTTACATTACAGTTTGTAAAGACTGACCACACATGTCACAGTGTCATTACAGAATTCTGAGTCATATTCATGTTTCTACCTCAACGTTACTCAGTCTTGGCAGAAGAAAAACAATGATGTATAAGCATTTTCTGTTGAAGTGTGTTCCGTAGGATAACCACAGAGGGAATTTAATCTCTTGAAGTTTAACTTTCTAAAGCCTATTGCGAGTACAACATGGGTAAGAGACTTGTCATTTTATTAATGAAGAGTGACCAGTTGTCACCCCCACATGGGAAAAAAAAGATTGTGACACATTAGCAATGAAGGACCATGAGACAAACCAAATGTAAATACCGATGGTTGAAAGAGATAATTAAAGCTCTTGAGACTGCAATTATGACAAGGCAGCATGACAAGGCACATGTATGTCGACAGAATATATTTATATTGACAGAATCTGTCCGAGAAATCCTTTTTGTACAATATATCTGTCTGTCACATCTTTGGACTGCACATGCATTTATTGACTTTGTGTTAGAGTAGATCTTGAAATTTGTCCCTTTGCCTTATTACTCAATGACACTTGGTTAAATATACCATATTTTCAAACACCAGTCTTCCTGAACCTATTTTTCCAAAAATTTTTAATTCAGTGTGTACATTACTAAGTGATATTTCCATTACATTACATACATTATACATATTATATTACTGTCACTCACAGATCCCTAGTTAATATGAGTGAATATGGATGCACAGTATGGATATTTGGACACTCGTGATGGGTTGACCCTGGCTGGATGCCAACTGCCCACCAAAGCTACTCTATCACTACCCTTCTCAGCTGGACAGGTGAGAGAAAATATAAGGAAAGGCTTGTGGGTCAAGGCAAGGACAGGGAGGGATCACTCACCGATTACTGTCACAGGCAAAACAGACTTGACTTGGGAAAGAAATTAATTTATTACTAATCAAATTAGAGTAGGATAATGAGAGAAAAACAGATCTTTAAAATCTTCCCCCTACTCCTCCCGTCTTCCTGGGCTCAGCTTTGCTCTCAATTTCTCTACCTTCTACCTCACAAGCAGTGCAGGGGATGGGGAATGGGGGTTGTGGTCAGTCCATCACACGTTGTCTCTACTGCTCCTTCCTCCTTAAGCAGGATTCTCACACTCACTGTGACCTCCAGCGTGGGGTCCCTCCCATGGGAGACAGTCCTCCACGAACCTCTCCAACATGAGTCCTTCTCACAGGCTGCAGTTCTTCACAAACTGCTACAGCGTGGGTACCTTCCATGCGGTGCAGTCTTCCAGGAGCTCCCTGCTCCAGCATAGGTCTCTCCAGCATCACCAGTCCTGCCAGAAAACCTGCATATGAGGAAAAGCTTGCAGCTCGAGACAGGGAGAGATCATTCAGCAATTACTGTCACGGGCAAAACAGACTCAGCTTGGGAAAAAAATAATTTATCATCAACCAAAATCAGAGTAAAAAAGAGAACTAAAAGCAGATCTTAAAACACCTTCCCCGCCCACCCTCCCTTCTTCCTGGGCTCAAATTCACTCCCCATTTCTCTACCTCTTCCCCCAAAATGGTGCAGGAGGACGGGGAATGGGGTTGTGGTCAGTTCATCACATGTTGTCTCCACCTCTCCTTCCTCCTCAGGGGAGGTCTACTCAAACCTCCTCTGCTCGGGTGTGAGGTCCCTCCCATGGGAGACAGTCCTCCACGAACCTCTCCAACATGAGTCCTTCTCACAGGCTGCAGTTCTTCACAAACTGCTACAGCGTGGGTACCTTCCATGCGGTGCAGTCTTCCAGGAGCTCCCTGCTCCAGCATAGGTCTCTCCAGCATCACCAGTCCTGCCAGAAAACCTGCTCCAGTCTGGGGTTCTCCCTCCATGGGTCTCCAGTTCCTGCCAGCAGCCTGCTCCAGCGTGGGCTGCCCGTGGGGTCACAGTCTCCTTTGAGCACAGGGCACAGCCAGCCTCACCATAGGCTGCATCACGGGCTACCCAGGAATCTCTGCTCCGGCACCTGGAGCACTTCCTCTCCCTCCTTCTCCACTGACCGGGGTGTCTGCAGGGCTGTTTCCCTCACACATTCACACTTCTCTCTCCTGCTGCAGTTGCACAGGCCTTTTTTTTCTTTTTTCCTTCTTAGACATGTTACCCCAGAGGCACTACCACCATCACTGATGATAGGCTCCACATGGCTGGATCTGGCAGGAATTTGCTCTATGGGACATAAAGGAAGCTTCTAGCTGCTTCTCACAGAAGCCACCCTTGTAGCTCCCCTGCTACCAAAACCCCACCACTTAAACCCAATATAACACTATGTCCTAAGAATATAGTGGACTGTCAAAATCAGAACTGATCTTTGGGCATGTGATTAATTATCAAAGGAACTTCTAATACACAAGTTAAAATTAAATTTAAATTAATTCTAGTTTAGGAACTTAGCACCTGTATCTTTCTTCTCCTTGCCAGGACAGACATGACTTCCTTCTCTGGTTCAAGCCTGACCGACCCCAACAAAGAGGGACTCTGGCCATGCTAGAAGCAGAGTAGTGTGGCACAGAGGGAGGGACACCATCTCTCCACTGCAAGGTCAGAAGCAGTGCCATCCAGCTGCTATTTGAGGACATCTGTTAGAGACAGACAGAAAGAACCTGAAAAAGATAACTGCTCTCATTAAGTTGTTCTCTTTTGCTTTTCGTAGCCAAATAGATTCTGATTATATTTTTTATAGGGAAAAAAAAAAGAAGTATGTCAATGCATACTGGCACATGCATGAAAAGAACTGTATTGACAAAATTAATTTCTATATATAATGAGAAAAATAATATCCAGCATTTGTATATAGAGAATTTTTAATTTATTTTTTCATATTGAAGAAATAGTCATATTGAAGAAATAAGGATGAAGTATTGCCAGAGTGGGATGCTCAGTAAATAAATGCTCCAAACTGGTCATAACATTCTTCAGGTAATAAACACAAAAATGAATTAGAAATAGTTTAAATTTCTTTAGATGGAATCCAGTAGTATTTTGTGATTAATTTTATTACTTCTAACATTTGATTTTGTTATACCAGCAAGAAACATACACCCTGTTTTATTCACAATAACAAAACAAGAAAAACCCTACCTTCCATTAAGACCCTGGCATTCCAATCCTTTAAAAAAAAAAAAAAATAGGTCTATAACTGAGTTTATACTGAGTTTGACTCGACAACTCAGTTGTCAGGAAGAACAGACAAAGAATGCGTCCTCACAAATATGCTTGAACAGTTCCTTCTATACATCATAATCTCCAGAAATCAGATGATTGAATTAGGAAGAAAATCATCTTTCATTTATTGAGTAATACAATTTGAACACTTGTGGCTTGATACAAGAGAGCTAAAAATGTGAGTTGCTGTTTCAGAAGCAACTCCTCCTGACCTCTGAGATGCAGCAGACAGAAGGTCCAAGTATGTTATTTGTTGTTTGATTTAAAAGAAAACTTCTGTGTTTCACATTGCCTGGCTTATTGATTTTTGAAATGTCAGTTGTAGAATCAGAGAGATTTTAGGAGAAATCTGAAAGTCTGCTACAAATGACTGATTTCCTACCATTCATGATTGTACTGGCTCCTGGTTTACTGACATTTGGGTGGCCAATTTGGGGAGAGTCTTCTACTGCCTCTCACTGAAGTATGGTTGTAGAAATCCTCCGCCTGACATCACCATTGACTCTGCTCTCACAGGATTCTGATAAACGGTTAATGCAGGGATTTTTTTTTTTTTTTTAAAGACACAAGTTGCATATTTAATCCTGCTCATAATTGTGCAAGTAATCAGCCATTCTGAGAGCGAGATGAACTTGGATGAAGGGATAGTTTCTCTTGGCTCTTGAACATTCATGGTCAAAATCACAATTCCTAAAGAGATTTCTCTTCTAAACCTATAACCAGAGAGCAGGAAAAGGGAAATATGAGAACAAGAAGGAGAACTCTGAAAAATGCATGAATACACAAGTGCATAGAAACACCAGGAAATTGTGCTAGATGTAGACAGGGGAATGGAAAACAAGTCCAAGCAGCAATGTGAACCTAGAGGACAGAAGGTAGAGGGAAAGCTGAGGCACCCTACCCAGCTGCTTTGCACTGCTCTGCCAATGAAAAGCATCTGTAAATGCAGCCTAGCTGGCCAATTCACTCTGGCTTCCTTACAGTGCTCCAGATTGACATAAGGCTGTTAAGGTACATGTTCAAATATGTCCATAAATAAATTATTAACACAAAGAAAACCTGAGTTTGATGCTTCTTTTTCAACTCCCTGTGAGATAGCACAGGCCAAAATTTTCTTAAAGTTTCCTGTGGAGATCTCATCCATAGGGAAAAAAAAAAAAAGATAGTACTGAAACATAAAACAAGAACCTGAACTCTGTCCTGTACAAATACAAAGAGGGAACAATCAATATTTAAAAAAATCATTATGTTGTGATGACAAGAATATTCTGTGAAGCCCAGAAGTGCAGGTGAGGGGATAGATTACTGGTTTCCTGGAACATAGCATTGGAGAGAGAAAAAAAAACATAATCTGACTTTTATCTCGTTTTCTTCAGTTTCCAACTCCAGAAACTCTTCCTGACACCTGAGACACATGTTTCTTACTAAATCCTGTGTCTTTTCTTAAAGTTTATATATTGTTGGGAAAAGTCTCTTTCCTCATTGAAACGTAGATAATAATTTCCTCATTGAAAAGTTCTCTGAGGTACAGTTTGTACCCACTACCACAATTTCATAGTTGGGCAGAAACTGTATAACTTGTCTGCAGACAACATCTCCTCCAGCTCTCCTCCTCCTCACCTTTGAAGTTCTAGGACAAACAGAATAGTACATTCATCACCCAGATTTGAAGAACTAGCTTTACTAAATGTAGTAGTCTGATCTGTTGTATCAATGATGCCTTTCCAAAGTCACTTTTTCAAGGAAAGCTATACAATTTTCAACCTCTATTTACTGTTACCATTTACATCAGCAGATTGGGCAAGCTTAAGTCATACACAAAAGCTTTTAAGAATATAAGTCTACAAAAAAGGATGGCTTTCAAATTAAAGATGCCTTAATTCCTGTCTTCAGTCATGGAAGTCAGCCTGGTAGCAAAGCGTGATGCCCATTCTCCTTGCTCAAAGAAAGAGACACTCCTGCACCTTCCTAGTGGCAGCTCTCTGTCTCCAGCTCTCCATCCACAGCAGAGTTATCAATAGCAGAGAGACTGCCTGCTGAAAGGATTGTCACTAACTCAACTCGCTAACATTAAACATCTCATCAGCAATCAGATACAGTGAGCTGACACCTTCAAAAAGAACTACTAAAATGCTTTTCAAGATTCCGTGGTTCCTCTTCATTCAGGAGCATACGCCTAAAACTTGATAACTACTTGAAGTTAAAATAAAAACTTCAGCTATTGAGTGGTACTTTTAATTATGTTGGTATTGGGACTCGACTATAATTTCTTTTCTGAATTTCCCAATTTTTCTCCATTTTGTTTGCACTGTTATAGGTTGCAAATTGAATATGATCTGATATTATCAACTGAAGAAACTTGCAGCTTTTCAGGGCATTGCACTGTAAGGACAAAGGAAGACAAAATTTAAGGAAGAACTTACAAAAAACCCCTCCTGTATCAATGAATTAATTTCCAATATAAATATGATTTTCCTTAAGCAATTTATGTCCACAATTTGCAGTACTCTGGGAGATATGACATACGTAAAATTGTACAATAGATAACACATTTTAAAAATGTGTTCTGCAATTCTCTTTAAAGATTTTATCTAATCATGAAATATTTTTATTTTAAAAATACGAAAGTATTTTTTCCGGAAAGCATTATTTTTTCAGAAATATTTTACTTTTTGACAAAAGAAAAAAATCTGAAATTTTTTCCATAAATCAAGATCTCTTAAAAAAATTAATTCTTGCTGATGTTTCTTATCAAAGAATATCCTCATGGACAATTCTCAAGTCTTCCTGCTATCTAAAATCTCCATTTATCATAAGAAGTGATCCATTGGAATGGTTGATATCCGCTTACCTGGGCTGAACTTCAGATCTGCAGTTCCAGTTTAAGTCAGAAGCTGCCCTTTACTTCCACTTATAATTAGGCACTCTATCTTGTTAATGCCTAAAAATGCAGAAAAAAAGTTTTAACAGTTTGTATTTGGTATTCTACACCAACACCTTTTTTCCTTTTCCCTCACTTCTATTGTAAATATCTTTATAATCTTAAAAGCTGCCAACAGTTTTGCAAACTGAGACAGATATGTGAAAATGTAGGACTATGTTTTCTGCTGCGTGACTTCACCATGGTTCTAATATTGGTGTTATAATTCTTTATGTGTAAAGAAAGAGATTTTTGACATTTGGGTCAGTATATTACATAATTATAAGATACACCAAAACACTTGCATAAAACAAATATGTGTAATATATCTCTGTTTTGAAAAGTATCTTTGGAAATTATTGGAAGTAGTATCAGATGTTTTCAGAGCTCTCTCACATCTGTCCCTGGAAACATTTACACTACAGTCTGGAAAATACAAAGCACAGATTGGGTCAACAGCAGACAATCTGGATGAGCAACATGTTTGTTTTTATTGTTTGACTGGTCTTTTGCAAAGGTGCTTGTGCGATATCTTCACGCGTTCAAATAAACTGAAAGTATAGCAAGAGTACACATAGCCAGATCACTAGATCTGGTTCCAAGAAAAACAGTTTAGAAGGTTCAACAGGCCTTCTAAGACGGGAACAAATTTCAGTGTTTACCAGTTGTCTCTATCCAGTGCAAAGAAGTGTTTCTCAGAGGTGCTAACATTTTAACTATAAACATGCTATAAATCTAAACAATGGTTTCCTATGTCTGAAGTTGCTCTCAGTCCTTGCATGCATGAGCAAGATTTGAGGGGAATCTGAATATCATGGATTTTATGCTATTCTTTTAAAAGAATCTCATTATCTTTACAACCAATAAGGTAGAAAAGAGGTTGATATGCTCAACATATTGTGGCCAAGATGAAAATTAGCATTTCAAATAGCTGGAGCTATTGTACTCTTAAGTACGCCTGTTTAACCCATCATTCAAGCAAGAGAAATAAAACAGATGAAGGGCTTCAGCAATTTTTCCATCACAGTCGATTCCAAAGATGGTGTCTGCTGTAACTAAGATCTGGATGTCCCTTTAGCCAGTGTAGTAACCATGCTTTGGGAAGCCACAATGTCATCCTCGGCTGTGGGTATGAGATAAGGATGCTGACTAATAAGAACAGTTCTAGGACAAGCACAAATGAGATTACTTTAAGAAGACCCTAGGTGTGCCAAAACATAGGCTGACTTTTTTGTCTTGAGCTGTCACAGCTGGGAAGGCTTAAGCGTCTGTATCACGTAGTTTTAAACGGAGGTTGCAGAACAAGATTGTCAAGGACAAAGTGTCAGTGAAATGACACGAGGGTTGGACTTGCAGAAAGAGCCCAAAGAACTAAACCTATTAAAAAACTGGCACATTACAAATTTGCACTCTGTTCAGCAATTTGGCAGAATCAATTTATAACAGATTTCATGTTGGGGATTGAGTCCAAAAACGACTCCTCCCCTAATTATGAACTGAATCACTCCCCCTCCCACCCCTGCCTTTCGCTTTTTTAAAACAAAAATAAATGTAATAAACCAACTTGAAATAAAATAAAAACTCCTTTTTTTGACTTGCAAAGAAACGAAGGAAAATGAAGGGCAAGAGTGTGAGTCTCGCCATCAGAGTATGTTACCAACTGGAAAATTTGGAGGGAAGCAGGAACATGGGATTTGAGGCACCAAGCTGGTGGAATCTGAGTATGTCATAAAGGTTAAGCGCAGTCTCCGAAGGGGAGCCAGGCATCCCATGCAAGAGTAGCCCCGCTGGTTGATGGCCAGCTAGCATTGGCATTGGTGCTGTGGCAGATGCTCATTTAAACTTCCACCCTAAAACTTGCTGGAAGAAAAGTTACAGCAGTAGGTGGGGGAAGATGGAAAGATTGAAATGGGAAAAAAAAAAAAATAGTTGAAGTACTGGAGATTGAAATAAACTGGCTACTGTACAAACGCATTTGAATTGTCAATGTGTAGCTAATGGTTCTTGGTCCCAACTGTCCCTTTGGCTGCCACCATTTTTATCTTTGGGTCATTATAGCATAATACATCTGACAGTTACCAACTTTCCCTGCAGTTCTTTCACAGCAAATTGAATTATGGTTTTGCAACTATGGCCGTACTTTAACTGAATTGTTATTCTATTAGACTGGAAAGTGGAAAGAAAGGTATTCGATAGTCTGCACAGCCTGCCACTTCATCCTGAAAACTTTCTTCCTGAACAAGGTCTATCCGAGCTCCTGTTATGAAACTGACCGACTCTGCATGTCTTGATTGCAACGCCAAAAGTTAATTTGATTTTACATACACCTGTGTCATTATAGTTTGACGTGAGATTTGAAACTCAATGCAGCGACTTTGGAGGGTTCTGTAACACAGATAAATTGCAGCAGCAACTTAGGTTGAACTGCAAAAATGTGACCCAAATGATCAGCACAATTTTCAAGAGTCTATGCAAAGTGGGAACTCTAGTGCAAGATTTTTCAGGCATTTTCAATTGAAATTTCCTGCCTGAATTTTCCCACATGAACTTACGTTTTAACTTACATGAGACTTTTGTCCCAAAAAGTATGGGGTTTATTTAATTTTGTCATTTATTTCATATTGTTTGCCAGATGTGTAGCCTGAAATCTAGCAGGAAAAGGGAATATGAGGCACTGTTACAAGGAATCCTTGGGGTACCAACTTAACATTCTCATATTAAAGTATATATTGGAATATATGTAATTATGCAGAATATCCAACCGTACTACTATAATATAGTGATAATACATAATAGATAACATATATTAGTTATAAAACGTTACGTATGAGCAAGTATGCATATTGATAAACATATATAACTAAAACAAAAATGTATGCCAAAAGAAATTTTCTGTACTTCCTATTCAAACAAGACTCCAGTACTTGCATTTTCAAAATGCATTTATTTGTGCTGGCCTGTTCTAGGCTCCAATGTACAACATGACAACACGGTTATTTTTATTGAATTGGAAACTACTACTACATGTGGTAGCCTGTTACTAACCTCTCCCAATATTTTGTTAGTTTGGACACAGTAGTTGCTTAGAGTTCTTACCTTCCCATTCATTTTCACGTTATACCAACAGAAATATGTGAAGCCTGAATTATAGGTTTGAAAAAACACACTGCATGTGAAAATTTTCCATTTATTCCAGACCATTTCAGTGATCTAGTTAACTGTGAAGCATCACAAGTATTTGTGCCAGGAAAACTAAGTGGGAAGTGAAGTTCTATAAGGAGGTGTGGGACAGCTGTAGGAAGAAGAGGACCGAGATCTGCTGCCATCCACAGTGACTGCTGTTGTGGGAAAGGCAGATGGAGACAGATATTGGGCCTCTTGTCCAGCAACCACCTCACAGTGAGACTGCAGGCAGAAAAACTGATATTCTCAGATGTTTTAGGAAGCTTGCAATGGTACATAGGTGAGTTAATGAAAATGTTCTCCAGTGCCATCGGTACAATACTAGCTCCCTGTTATTGTGATGACAACTAACTATGGATGTTGTTTACTATTGACCATTTCAGTATGAAATTCCCAGCTACTTGGGAGTGCACACTGCAGAATTTAGGTAAGGTATTCACCATTATTTCCACTGCTCTACGTGACCTTGGATTAACTAATCAACTCAGTTTACAGGGTCAAACATCCTAGTGGAATGAAAGCTTTGTGATAGTTTCATAATGCAAATGAAAAAGCTGTTGATTTCTGAAGCCAAGAGCTAACAAGTGCTACTAGTGACTGAGTCAGGTTTGTTGTAATCTTTACTTTGAAGATACACTGAAGTTCTCAAAGGTTAATGAACCACTTGTGGTAGAGCTTTCCTTCAGACTTTAACTCTGTTTTATTCTTGATAGAACCATTAACTTCTACACTAACCTTTCTACTTGTTACTATTACACACATTCTGCCCACTAAAGCTTTCTATTGATTTTTGCCAGTGAGCTTTTATAAAATGTAGGTTTAAATACATGAGGTTTGTAGATCTCTTAGCATCGGGTGGTATACAGACAGACAATGATTAATTTGTGGGGTTTAATTTATCTCAGATATATTTTACAGTCACTTAGGCAATATCATTGTCCTTAGGTTTTGTTTCTTGAATAAATTGCTCTAATTCGTCCAAATATTTTTTTAATTACCATAGTTTCCAGGTAAGGAAGTAAGATACCCAAGATATGAACAGTGTTAGCAAAATACACTGAGAAACTGGAAATTCTTTCAATCCTTCCAAATTTAGGATCTGATCTATGAAGAATACTACCACTGGGGCAGAGGACCAGCATTTCTTGCCATATGGAATCTAGCCATGCCTTAGAAAATAACTATATTCTCCTTTTAACATTTTACTCGGCTACTTTTTTACTTTCTTTATGAGATTTTCATAGCAAGATTCCAAAGACATACGATTTTTTTTGGTAACACAACCTGCGGTGAATGAATTAGTAAGAAACTTTAGAACTGACGGTAATTTTTAGGGTTTAAAAATTATTCTTATTTAGTTGTATTAATTTTATTTTTTCTTGTTATTTTCAAGATTTTTAAACATAATCTATATAGCTGGTCATCTTTCAGTCAATGGCTTATTTCTATTACATCTGTACTTGAAACAGTGAAGCACTACAGCCATAAATATTTGGTGCATAAAGTATTGGTTTTATCCAACATTTTGAGTCAAAGATGACTTTTCTGGTATTGCTGTGTTACTGGTTGTATTTTCCAAATAGAAAATCATGTGCTAATCAGTTCCAATTCATCATACAAGCAAACTGAAAAAAAATTTCTCTGCTAGAAAAATAAATCAGGGGATAAAATCTTTCTGGGATTTTATGATGACTATTTTTTAACCTCACTGTAGGCAGCTAGTGAAAGCAGACTTCAGGTAAAGCATATTAGGCTGGTTGGAACCCTTGTGCTTTGAAAAATTTCTTGTAGTTGGTTCTCCATGGGGATTTTACATCAAGGCAGCTATTTCAACACCATTGTTTTTGCAATGGATGGCAATAAAAGCTTGGATATTTCCTTGTTTGATTAGGAAAAAAACAGATATACCCAGTCCTGGGACCTGAGCATGTCACTACAATGAAGATGCTTGGAAATTACTTTCCATTTAAAATTTTTACTAACAAAAGGATTCTTTGCATTATGGGTCAAATTTCTATCTGTGTATTCAGCCTTGGCTCCCTTGATTTGATTGCTCTATACATTTCAGAAATAATTTTAGCTTTGACAAGAATTATTTTCAATAAGACATTATTCATGTCTGCCCAAGAATTAGGCTTTGAGAGATTTGTACTAATATTTTCTATTATGTTGGTCAACAGGGTGGCATTCTGTAAGTTTCATTTTGATATTCAGATTCAAATATTCCCAACAAAAATATGAATGTCTCATGATTGCAGCTGTGCAAATAGCAAGGGATTACACCAACTTTGAAGTTGGATCCTGTTCTTATTCTTTTCATTATTCATTTCCCTGTGAACAGTAATGGCAGAAATTTGGGGAGCTTGCTTAAATTGATGGACAATAATGCATATTCACATCTGAACTATTTACTATGGTAAATACCCTCTATGCGACAGTATATGAATAAAAATAGCCCTGTCTTAGAGTCCCAGGATAGCTGCCTGCCACTAATACGCATTTAATAATTTGAAATGGGCAAATGGGTAGCATTACATCAATGAACTATTAGAGTGATTAATCCAGCCACAGCTACATTCAGCACAGAAACAATAACTATACAAGGATCCAACTGAATTCTTCATAAGTAGTATTGCATGCATTATTCCGTGATATCAATGTAGCGAGAGAAAATTAAATG
>NW_010245400.1:43934-62211 GCF_000690775.1 Eurypyga helias | reverse complement strand
GCAGGAATGTCTAGCATTGAGCAATTTAGGTTATGATCCTTCACTCAGAAGGAAATAAGAAGTTTTTTAAAATCTGGTGTTTGTGAGCATTGACAGAATATGAGAGCGGCTGGATAATCAAGGGAAAAAAAAAGGTTAATGTATCCTAATTAAATTACCTGAGCCTTACTTATGTTTTCTAAAAAAAAGTCTCAGTATTTTCTTCATTCAGTCAGACTGCAGTAATAATTGTATCACTTAATTAAGGATTAAATACATGAGAAGAAAATGACCCAATTGGCTTGAAAAGTAAACTCAGAAATAATACCCTAAATGTGTAATGGCAGTCCTTAGGCAAGAATTTGTCAATAGGTAATATTTGCTGGGTAATTTTGGTTGGAAACATAATCTTAAGATCTATGTCATTTACAAGGAAGCTCTGAACAATGAGTTAAATCCACTGAATTAATGACACAAATAGTTCTGCCTTCCCTAAAACAGTCTAAGTTAGGTCAAAAATAAGACCACATTTACTTAAAAGCTTATGAACCACAGTGTAACTTTTGAGCAAATTAGAGCAGAGTCTAAAGCAAAGCACAATACCACAAAACCTTAATATGGTGTAATACTTCACAGTGAACATTTCATGCAGTTGTATAAATAAAACCACCATCATATGGAAGACAGTGATTGATGAGTCAGTGAAGCAGGTTTCCAAGAACTAAGACAACTCCATACTGCTAAAATGGAAACAAATTTAGGATGAACTAGTGAGTTAGGAAGTGATGGTTTCTTTAAAGAAAACAAAACAACCCAACAATCTTCTCTTCTTTGTAAAAACTGAAGCAATACAAAATGGAATGTCACAAGTAAAGATCTGAAAGCACAGGTTTCAGAAGTTCAGGAATAGACATGGCCAAATTATGATTCTAAACTAAGCAATTTTCTCTTTGCAGAAAGCCACTGTTTTCTGTGGAAAATAATTGGGTTTAAATTAAAAAAAAAAAAAGGCACTACATATGTATAGACACATAAATATACATAATTTTTTTTATTTTAACATGATGGTCACTCATTATTCGTTATACACAGGACAACATTTGAGCATCTCTCTAACCTGTTCTTCTCTGTGTATGTAATTGTACCTTCCAAGCTCTTCAGCATAAGTGATCCTCTTCCAAAGAAAAGTCATCATCACATACCACATAAAATGTAGTCCCATGGATGCAGCTAAAACCTGGGATATGATGAATCAGAGCTACAATTTTTGCAGAGATTATATGGAACTAATTATTTTATATTTTTTTTCAGCTGAAATGTTTTGGTTTCCCAAATTTTATCCCCAAATAAATAAGGAATTTTTGATTCTAGCTAAATTTGTCAAATGTTTACAAATCACATTTTTATTTTTAACTATTTACAACACAGGATCACTGCAAAAGTCAGAGGTGACAGCATCAGGTTTCCACTACTACCACTCCAGTTCCTTTTCAGGAATTTGATGCAGGTTGCAAAATCATATGAAGGATGGCTTTTCACAGGAATATTGAGTAGAGGCTATTCTTGTTTTTAAAAATGTATAGGGGATATTTTGAATATAAATACAGGTTGAAGAAATGTTCAGGGAAGTATTTAGAATTGTAATGTGTGTAAAAATGTTTCCTTTGAGCCTATTCTGAATTACAGCAAAGAATTTCTAATACAGTTCATTCTTCTTAAGTGCCGCAAACTCAAACACAACCATAAGATTCCAATATATAATGAGGTCTAAAAGGAAAAAAAAAAAGTGAAAAAAAATGAAACCACTCATATTTATAATAGAAGGTGTAAGATTTGGAAAATCTTGAGAGAGAGTTAACATGGATAGGTAAATTATTTTATGCTATGACAACTAAAGAAAGTGCTGTAGCAAAAACATTATTTTTAAAGAGCCAAAAAAAAAAAAAATTGTAACTCATCTACCATTTGCATATCCCATCCTAGAATTTCAGTGCCACTTAAGATACTAAATAACTCATCCTTTTTTACGTTTTGTATTTAGATTCCTAAATCTCAAGAAACCCATTTGATTTCATACTAATAAAAAAATGCTGATGGAACACCAGGCTCCAACACACGGTCCCAAACGCACTGGTCAGAACAACATAAATCTGCCACTCATGCTCCAGCCCACGCTGCAGCCTGCATTACTGCTCTTACTGCATGGGCTTTAACGACACTGCTTCTTTAACCTGCCTTTTGCCAAAAGATTTAATTTCCACACAAAAAACTGAACTGCCCGTCTGAAGAACGCATGCTATCAGCATTGCAGTAGCATGAACTTTCACTAATCCAAATCGTAAAACAGTCCCATTGTGTTCAGATTAGAAAGACTGTACCCTGTAGTGGTTTGTATAAAATGATCACGAAGGTTGCAGCCCAATCCCCAAAAGGAAGTGTTGATATCATAAAAATCACCACACTCAGTAACTGGCACCAGTGCTGACAGACTTGGCAGAGAGGCCAAAGATTCAATTGACCTAAAGACTAAACAGTGCTTTTTTTCCAGTTGAAATGCTCCCTTTAGATCTGAGCTGAGATACAATTAGCATGAAAACATTTCTCTGGGAAACAAAACCATTCCTTATAAAAATACCCTTGAAAAACAAAAAGCAGCAAAAACTGGCTTAAGACATTAATTTGAATTTGAAAAAGTCAGGTTGTTTTCCAGGAGGTAAAGCGTGTATTTATTAATCCCATTCATTATTCAAAAAAAATACACACACACATAAGTTTAAATACAAACTGACTGAAAAATATCAAATAACATTCTAGACCAAAGTTATAACTGTATATATGATTTCCATTTAAATACAAAGAATGCATATGGGATTAGAATATATGCCTGGTAAAGAGGATATTGAATGGATGTTAGTGCATGCAAGAGAAATTCAGTTCTCAGCCATACCACCTTAACTCTGAAGAAACCCCGCAGATGTCAACGAAATGGTATTGGATTTGTAATGGAGTGAGTAGAGAATATTGCCCAGCATATCTTTTTTTTTATACATTTTATTTTAAGCAAAATACACAGAAGAAACCTTCCTTTGCTCCCCTGTTATCAATCAATGACCATTGCTCTGTTAATGTATTACAATAAAATATCTCAACGGTGCATTGAGCTGGTTGACTGTAATATATCAGCAGATCAATGGTTTGCAAAAAGAAAATGGTCAAATGCAAGACAACCTTCTCCAATTCGATAATTTTCAAAGATTTCACACTCTGAATTCGTAATGGCTCAGAAAAAGCAAGTCAACAGTATTAGCTGACTAACTGGAGATCTCTCAGGGCTTTTCACAGTGTTACCCTCCTTCTTGTTCCCCTATAATTAAAACCAAAGAGAAATTAAATATTAATAATTTAAAGATGTTTGTCTCCATGTCTGGATACTGGAGCTTGGCCTTATCTCTAATGTTAAGAAACTCTTACACACTGGAAAAATAGGAGGGAAAGTAGTGGCACAGAGAAATGGAAGCCTGCATCCCACATCCTTAGAGTGGGAAGTTTTCAGTCCTTTTGGAAACTCTGAGCAGCAGCACATGTGCACCTGTGATGTCAGGCTCACGCAGCCAGTCCTGCCCAGCACCTCAGGCTGTCTCCCCCACTGGTATCCTGAGACTCTGTTTGCAAGTCCTGACAGGGACATTTTATAAGCAGTTCTCAAAGCTTCTAGCACCATTGCATACATCTTAAAGGTAGAAGTAATTCCTTGAAAGATGGTGTTTTATAGCACTGAGGTAAGAGCCAGGAAATTCAATGAAAAGACAATGTTGCATAAACTCAAGAAAAAGTGAACCAAATGCAAATGGACGTTGACAATCTCCTCTGTCAGCTATGTGTTTTTAATACCTGTGAATACAGTATTATCGATCTGGAGTCATTAGAGATCCTCTTTATGCCAGAAAACTAAACCAACATTAGTATGATTAATATGATTTTTTATTTTTGTGGTGCTTAATGATGTCAGAATTGCAGAACTCAACTTTTTGGTCTACTTTAAGATTCATTCATTTCCAGAAGAAACCTGTGTCACCACAGAGGTGTCATCCTGATGGAAGCCACGTCACTGCAGCACCCATTCTTTCTGAATTCATTTTCTTTTTTCTAAGAACCATTTCAGGTCTTTAATCATACTTACACATGGAAACGATGGTATTTACAAAACAGACGTGTACATATTTCTTTATATGCAAGCAGTCATCTGAACATGCAAAGCAAGAAGCTGCATTCCTAGATGTGCAAGTTCTTCCTCCCAAACAAATTTATACCCTTCTTGTGGGTGAATTTGTTTACATGGAAAAAAAAAAAAAACAAAAAAAAAAACCACACAACTGTTCAACTTTAAAAGCCAGAGCTAAAAGCTTTGCTCTGCATGCAGTTCTGCTGCTGCAAAGAATTTTTTATTCATACATCCCTCTTTTTCATTGACATCATATATTTCTGTAATGGTGCATAATTAAACATTGACAAATCTAAATCAATAAACATCTTCATTCGTTGGGGTGGCATCAGCACTTATAAGTGCTGCCTAGAGAGAAGCTCTGGGGTCTCAAAGATCAGATTATATATTTCAAGATATTGACGTTTCTGATTTGTTCTGGTCTGGGAATACAATAAGGAAAACCTCTCTGTTTTGCTTTGTTTTTTCTTCATTGAGAAAGGAGAAAAATAAATTAAAATGAAACTTAAGCAACACAAACAGTTACATCAGTTCAGTGCAGTCTTCACAAGTAATACGCGCTTTCAGAATAAGATCCCCAAGTAACAGGAGTACGAGGTGACGACTTCTCTGCAGATCCAGATTAGTGTCAAAGAACTAACAAGAGTAAGTGGAGAGGTGGGCTTTGCTGTATGCTGTGACTCACCAGATGGAGCTATTCCAGACAGCTGTATCTACCTGGCAGTACATGTAGAGTGCCTGAAGAAATGATTCTTGTCAGATATAATGCCTACTTTTAAGCAACTTGAATCTGTCACTAATAAAGTTTTTCTCCATACTCAAACTTGCCCCTGAAGCACGCAAGCAAACAATAATCCCTAGTGCCAAAATATTACAGACTTCATTTAATTACTCAAAGTTCAACGGAGATATTTTGGGGTTTTATTCTTTTTTTATTCCCTTATGGTTACATATGTAACAACAACAACAAAACTCAAGCAATGCATACGTAGAAAGCAATAATTCTCTGCAATGTGGTATTTCTGTTTCTGCTCAAAACTGGAAATCACAAAACAGACAATAAAAGTAAACATAGCAAACAAAAAAATGATCCATTGCTCAAAATAAGTAACAACCCAGAAAACATTACAGACCTGGGATGATATGAATAAGCACAAGTGTACTATAAGGTCAGAAAACTGGGAGTTAAAATGACCATGCATTTTTTAAATCAGTCTCTCCCATTTGCTTGCTTTAGGATACGCTCTATTATTATCACTAACTATAATAGAAGAATTTAATGACTGAATATTAATAAAAACCATTTTTCAATAGTATGCAGTCTCAAAGGACTTTTGCAAATAATTAATTCATCCTTACACCATATTTGTAAGCAGAAAGGAAACATTCTTGCCATTCTATGTTCACATAGAAAGTTAATGCCAGAGCTGGAACTAGTTCCTAGTTCTCAAATTCTGCTTACTGAAACACAGGCTACGGGATGTACTGAATTCATGCAATATAAAATATGGTGGCGGTCACAAAATTATATGTGTTGGATCTTGTATGATCCAGAGGAAGTTCATGAAAGGAATTATTAATATACTGCTTGTCATATACAGCATAGCTCAAAAGAGTACTAAGAAAAATTTTATGTTCTTACCATTTAGTATTTGACAAATTTTATATGATTCCCTAATGGCTCCTGAAGGCTTCACATCTTTAGTCACATGGAAGTCAAAGAGAATTAATGTTGTCAAAGTCATATGTAGTCTCAAATATCTTCTGGACTACCAGCAGATTACTGGGTTGCCTCAAGGAAGCAAGTTTTGCTTGTTAACTTGTTATCAAAACATCAGGTCCCAAGCGAGTGATTACCTCCACTGGACAGGAAATGAAAACATTAGCTACGACTTGAACTTCTAACTCCAATTCTCTTCTAATATTTAATTAAGGGTCTTGAATATATAAGATTTTAGTAACAATGTTTTTTTAAAGGCAAAATTCCTACAAAATTACCAGGGGTATCTTACAAAGGAATACTTTAGTTATACAAGGTAAGGGCCACATAGCTTTCTGTTATCTGAGGGACAGGAGGGATGAGACAAGCCACCAAGACCAGCAGCTGTGCAAGCCACACGGTGAACACTGCAAGGCATGGAGTCAGTGGGGCAGGATCTGTCTCCCCAGCTCACAGGGGCACTGTGCACTTCCAAAGAGTTCCACAGTATGCCAGCACAAGGGGAAACATTACAGTGTCACAAGGACACTCATCAACACCACAGAGATGCAACAGAATTTGCTGTAATGTGATGCTGTGCCAAAAACATTAACAACTTTTACTGTGATGTTTCCACTCAAGGTGGTGACTTGTTCATGTCAGTGTGTGTCCTGCTGGACAAGCTATGAGACCTGGCAGCTCTGAACAACGTGTCTACTTCACCTCACAGTCACCTCTACCTGCAGGATTAAGAACAAAATCAACAAAAATAAAACCCTCAGACGATTATGGTTTTTGCAACACTACAAGATAGCTAGGTTAAATTCTACCCTATTTAACCAAAGTGCTCTACCATTTCTGACAGTTACTCCAGTATGACTGAAGGCAGAAATCAGGTTATTTTTGTAGACTTTGACAGAAAACTTTGTTAAAGTGATGTTGTCTTCAGCGTCTTTCATGAAATCTGTAAATACGTTTAACATTTCTTTGAATGGAAAATATGGCTTGTCAATCTATATTGGCTCAGTGAAAAGACCCAATATATTAAGCTTGGATCCTTCAGGCATTTATTTTCTCTAATGATTAACTTTACAGTATAATTTCATCCTTTCACAAATCAATCACATTAATCATAAGAACTCAAAACGAATGTTTACACTGTATTTGTTCTCTGGTTTAACTCTGTTGGACAGTGCTTGACTGAGTAAAATACTGTATGGAGAAAAGCAGCATAGGCTCTGCTGATAAATTAAGGCCACGAATTTACTAATACAGAAAGAGTTAACTTAGTCTTTAAGTTCTTCGGGGAACCAAAGCCCATCCCACTGAATAAGATGGCTAGCTTATGCATCATGGAGGTAAATCCATCGCCTATAACCTATACTGCTTATAACCTACACAAAGATGTTAATAGTCATCCAGAGTATCCCTTTATGGACCATGTGTAAAATGGACCAGGAGAACCAGTTCACTAAATACTCCTTTCTGGAATTCTGTCTGTATCTGGACAGAGAAAGTGGTCACTCCAAATCTGCATTTCATTGTGGTCTGGACTTTCATCTTTAAACTAAAGGATGAAAGCACAATGGGTACAACACTATTCTGGCTTTGTAGTTTATTTCCGTAAAGCACATACTGGCAGACTATGACTGCTAGTGGCTAAATTTTTAAATAAATGAGAAAAAATAGACAAGAAAGCAGAAACTATACCCTGTGATATATATGACTTTTCATACGAGGAGAATCATGAATAAGAAACAGGAAAACAAAAAATGGATAGTTTATAAAATTGAATAGTTTAAAAAATATTCAAAAATCAACTAAGATGTGCATTACTCCATTACTGTGAACTTGGTAGTCAGTTTTTGATGCTAACTACTTGGCATGGTACTAGTACTTATATAAACCAAAATATGAAGATAAGCAAATTAAAACCAAAAAGTTTCACTTGTTGGCATCTAAACATACCCGTGGGGCAAAAACAGCTTTAATAAGCTTCTGCCAAAAATCACTTAGGGTTTCAGGATCATAAAAGGACTAAGGTTTAGAAATATTCCTATCCGTTGTTTTTTAAGTGGACACTGCTTGGTTTACTGACAGCAATCCTCTCTGACTTCTCAAAAACCTTACCAGCTCCTAAGTCGAAGGTCCCAAGCTCTCAACCTCCAGCCCAGACACACTGAATGGAGAATGTGTGTTTTGTTTTGTACACTTTGAACGTGAAAGAAAAATATTAGAAACGTAAATCTTCAGAGAAACAGAATTGCTGTTTTTCACTCTGCCCTAGAGCTCGGACTGACAACTTTTAGGAAGCCTTATAAACAGTCACGTTTGATGCGAGTTTTCCAACTGCATGAATTGATCATGCGGACTGAGGGGGACCAGCATGTGGTCTCTACCTGCTGTGGCTTCTGTCCTATATGGGGTGGTGCTCAGCCCCACTCACGCATTCGGTGCTGTAACTCTACACATCCTAGTTACGCTTTCCGTTTCATGGAAACCTTTAATAAGACTTTAACCCCCAAAGCAGGCTTGGATGTACCTTGTTTAGAATATTTGAAGTTTATTCTCGGGCAAAATGAATGCTACTGGTCACAGAATCACTGGCTGTAATTTATTTTCATGCATTATTTGTCCAACACTTCTTCACTGCCAACAGTTCATTAAAAAAATCATGACACATTTGAAAAGATGAAGGGCTATATTTGCTTAGTAGCTGTTTATTAATGAGGTCTGATTTGGTCCTTGTTGAATAAGATCCAAACATTAAGCAAACCTGCTCCACGTGACATTCCCTAAGTACTCTCACATGGGACATGCTAATGCTTCACTCAATTCTTCTGCTGCACTGACACGGGGCCATAAGCTGGGCTAAGTACTTCTCTGAATGTCTTCTCAATGAAGGCAGTGGTTTCAGTGAAGAATGTAGCTGAAAACCAATTTGGACTCAGTTTTATTTGCAAATGAACAAAACCTATAAGAGTAGTTGGGAAAAAAACCCAAACCAAGCCCATGGCATACAACCCAAACCAACCTACTCAAGGGGTGCAGAACCAGCTCAATACTAGTCAGGCAGCAGGGGAAGGGGTTGCCCCCATGTAGTGGTTTTGTTCCCAGAGTGCCTGGTTTGTTTCTCCAGGATAGTGAGGTAAATCTTCAAAGGACCATCTCGTCACGTCAGTCCTTGTGTAGAGAACTTGATACTGCCAACATTCCCTTACTTCAGCAAATAACAGGAATCTATATCTTTCAAATAGATAGCAAGATAAGACATACTTTTTTAATCCCCACTGTAGGAAGACTCTAATCAATAAAACCTCCAGTTTTGATCTACAGCCAGCCAGCCTGTACATTGGAGTATATACTGCCTTCAAAACAAGTCATGATTAGGCTCTTGGAAGGTCAGTCTTATTGTTTAACTTACCAATATGTTAAGACTGACTTAATTATATATTTAAAACCCTGTGACAATGTGCGCTCAAGCTCAATAGCTAGTTTCACATATTTCTGAAAAAAAAAATAAGGGTTGGGGGGTTTGTTCATTTGTTTTACTGTGTAATAAAATATAAATTTAAATTTTCTTAGCAGTTAACTTAGATGGATAGTCATGGGAAGAGCTCTAGTAACAATAATCATTTCAGTGAATATACAGAAACTTTCTCACCCCTATTTCCTAGTTCTTGAAGAAGCAGCACATGCTCATCATACCTCAGCCACAGTGTGGATGAAGGGTAAAATTATTAACCAGATTTTGCATCCCAAAAGAAATTCCTAGTGCAAGTTGTTCGTAAGACTTTGGTGTAATAAGACACAATCGCTGAAATGAGAAGGTTCACAATTCTGCTCAGAAATAAAATGCACATGCCTAAGAAAAAGACATGGGACAGTAGGACTGTAGGCAATTCTTATATTTCCCATAACCTCTGTATCAGAAGTTGTGCTAAAGGTGTCTAGCCCATAGTGACATTTCTGTGATGGAAGAATATCGAGTGAGGCTTGATGGCTTGTGATATGCAAGACAGATCAGATGGTCATCAAATTACTTCAAGTGAGTTTTCAAAAAGTCTGTGAAACCTAACATACATATATACAAAATAATTAGCTATGTTGCCATAAACCAGCCTTCTGCCCCACAGCAATGCTAACACTGAGAAAGCTAAAAAAAGGAGATATTTTATGTTCTATGTATCCAAGTATATACATACACATCAAGAAAGCGGTCCCAGAGCTTGCACATCTTAATTGTGCATAACATTATTAAACCAATTTTCTTCAAATTTGTCTTCATATGTAGGTCTCAGCATGCCTTGCTAAACAAAGGAAACTTGAAGAAAATGTTCTCAATAGTTCAGGCTACATATTTAAATTCAGTATGCATCTCCAGGAAGGCAAGTTCACAATAGGCAGCCAATATTGCCAAAAACTCCCAAGAATTTATGAGGGTGTGTAAACAGTAAACAATAATAGAAACAGGTTTTCTGGCTTTAATTATATTGGATGCTAACAGGCTGAATATATATAGATAATTTATATTGTAAATACCACCTGAGATCAGAGAAACTTAATTTAATTTTGCAGAAGCAGTAGTAAAGAATTATCACGATTTACTTTGTCTAAAGTTTCCTCCTTCCCCCCAAAGCCACATGAACAAAGGTATGGCCAGCTGCACATGTACAGGCCTTACCTGAACAAGGTCCCCGTGACACTGTGAAGTAAATCCAGAACTTTTAACTCTGAATCTCTGCCACTCTAGCTAAAAGGAACCCTTCTAATACCTCTAAGTAGAATTAAAGTTGATATCATCTTCTTTAAGCTACTGGAGAAGAGAGTGATTACGAATGCTTGAGTAGGAATATTTTTATTTGAAAGACAGGAATATTCATGCCTTACAGGTGGTGCATCACAGAAGGTGGCAGTGGGACACATCTGCCTAGCTGCTTTGCTCCTAAACTTGCCCAGTGCACATGTATTTATCTATTAAAATGCAGCCATTTCCAGGATTGATCATAGCAACCTATAGCACACAGCAATATTATAGACAAGGTTAGGACAGGAAGTGAAGAATAGCTTTACCAATTAGTGTCAGATAGGGAAATTCATTAGGTAGGATGCAATTACTTAAGTTGGAATTCTTCCAGAAGCTGGAGTTCAGCCAGGACTCTAGTTTAACATTAAAATGCTAAATAAAATAAAACTAATACTGAAAAAAACTTAATTGTATGCAAACCAGATAAAAATTTCTCACTTCTTGATCACATTTCCATGTTATCTGGTCAATGCAGAGCATCTGTGATATCCAAAATTATTTTTCTCTGGGACCCAAACATAGGGAAAAGGGGAAAAAATTAGGACAAAAAAAAAAAAAAAGGTACATTTATTCATGATAATCTCCTTGTTAAACATATGACACTCATGATTTGTATTACAGATTTGGAAAAATAATCTAGCTTTGACAACATTTCATTTATAAATGATTAAATGAAATTCAGAATAAAAATAAGGAGCCGACAATTTAAACATGAAAAAAAATTTCCCCCAAAACTAATGCAAATGGACGCTGATGGTTTTTAGACACTGAGAGCTGTAAAATGTACACGAATTTGAATGATCTCTTTGTACATTATATGCAAATGATATTACCATCACTAGTCCTGAAAAATCATCATCATCACTTCTAGGATTTCCCATGGATTTTCCCAGTTCTCCTTAGGAAGACTCCCATTAAAATCCTAGTGAATATCTGCACTCCAAAGTACACTAAAAAATAAATCTAGTTAATCTGAGAGCAGCAGAGCTAATGAAGACTGTTTCCCAAATCCCCACTCAATATATCCAAGTCTTCCTCTATGCTACTTACAACCTCCCTCCACTCTTGCATTCTTGTTCAAAATGAGGACACAGCACAGCCACCTCCCTCCCGGATTTCCTAATTACTGAACAGGGAAGAGGCAGCACAAAAGCTATATTTATGCTGCTTGGCCAGCCGGAACATGCCTTCTCCCAGAAAGAAAATAACATGAGCTCACAACAGTCTTCCTTGCAGCAGGAACCCAAATTTGCATCACCACCTCCTCTTGCCAGTAGCCAGTTTCCACAAAATTGGTAGAACTCCCACAGTAAACTTTGGCTGAAATTAATTAAAAGATTCCAGAGTTATTTGGAGCAGACCGCCAGACAAACAGTGTAACAGCATAACCTGTGTTGCCTTAAGAAAACAAGCTAAAAAAGGAAACGAGTAGTAATTATTATTTCTGTACACCATGAGGCCCAAGTTCTTGACTAAGGCCTATAAACACTACCATGATAGTTATAATAAACAGAAAATTTGCCTAACAGAAGGAACAACAGTAGATGAAATGATAACACAGCTTGCATTAATTAACAACAGAGCTCACTATTCACAGAGGAAGTTGCCATAAGCCAAATTTTTGCAGGAGCTAAGCTCCCATTTGCTGAGGATGCTAAGACAAGACAGACATTTTCAGAAATACCAGAAAGTCAGCAATTCCTACTTAGGTATCAGCAGAAACACTGAAAAAAAATAAAAAAAAAAAAAAAAAAAAAAAAAAAAAAAAAAAAAAAAAAAAAAAGAGAATAGTCTCCTACTGTTCATTGCGTCTGGGAGCGAAGATGCCCCAGCAGGAGCTCTGGTCTTTTTAACTTGGTGGGGGGACCAGTGGCCTCAGATTGCTTTTCCCAAGCCTGACTTTCTGAAAGAAAAATAGCTGTAGTAATAAACCTAACATTACTGAATAATTAATTCAGAGTAGAAGCAAACAAACAAATAAACAAATTATGGGGTATCATGCTAGTACAGGAAAGACATCTTTTAGAGTAAGCATTTTATGATTCTTAAGACACTGCCTCCTTTTCCTCTTTCTTAGGAGACATTTAAACATCATTAGAAATTAGTAAGATTTAATGGAATATATAGAAGAGACCTATATTCTGAAACAGAAAACCCCTAGAAGACCAGTCAGCATTAGAGTAGAAGAGCACTTAAAAAGTGATGATTACATGACAGCAGTAACAATAGCAGTAAAGTTCACTAAAGCTAAATTTTTGCTCAGCAGCACTCAGAAATCCCTTGAGAAAATCCTACCGTCATTCTGGAGGCGGGGAGGGGGGAAAGGCAAACAAAAGCAATATCAAAAAAAAAAACCCAAACAAACCAAAATGTGTTTTCAAACTACTGATAAAATATCATTTTCCTCAGATACCAAGGTGTTTTCTTTGTGGAAATAAAACCTCGAACCTCCAGAAAATATACCTAAAAAGCAACTTCAGAATTAATTACAGCTGCTTATGCAATTTTCCAGGTGTTCTGCAGAGTATCCTGTGAGCAGATACTGCTGGATCCATCTAGAAGACTTTCGTTTTACTGCACACTTAAGATTACACAGGTCACCAATGCTCTCAGGAACAAATTGTAAAACGTTCCTGTCAACTGCTGCTTAATATACATTTGTGTGCTAAGTGGTTATGCTTCATCTCCTTATTTATGGTTCTGCACTTATTTTTCTTTTAAATAAGAAAACAAATGAATAGATTTTCCAGTCTGTCACACCACCTTGCTGTGGAAGTAGTCAACCTATTATGCAGAGTTAATCATCAACATCAAAATGTATTTTGAAGGCATAGAGGGCCTTTATAATATTTACTGCACATCTCTTCAACCTCATTGTATGAGAGACATGGGTGCGCATAAGCTCCTAGTAAATAGACCTAGAACACCCCAAAACCAAATCACACAATAGCAAAAAATAAATTTTATGGGCTTAAGATGGAACAAATGTAACTGCATGCAGTTCTCCTACAAAATAGTCTTTTAACTCATTGATCTTAGCTTCAGGAGGGCTGCAAATATGAATCACAACATAAAATATAGGAAGAAACCAAGCTAGAGAATAGTCCTGGCATGGATCACAGTTACGTCCTTTGCTAGGGATCCATCCTACAATGAATTATTTCTTTGGGTCTGTAAGTGCTTTTCAAAAGCACTGGGCATTCTGCCATTAATTAAATATACATCCAGTTATACTGAATGCAGATAGCCCTTTCTTCCCCAGAAGATCCAGATTTTTCCAGGAAATCACCATATGTCTAGCCCTCCCACACCTTGCTGCTTTAATTTTACTGTCTCTCTCAAATAAGTGAATTCAAAGCTCAGGAGTCCACAGCGAAAACTTACCTCTGCCCTCCTCTGCCAAACCAACTGAAATACTCCTTTTTGGAATATCACAAAAATATAAAAACTGCCCACCTCCTCAACTTAGATTTGGTTTAGGTCATTTAGGTTTTTTAAAGGTTAGCATCCATCTCTGAAATTTTATGCAGAAGTTTATACTCTGATATAACCTGCTGCAGGTTAAAAAGCTTAAGTCCCAAAGTGGGCTAGCTCTGGAGAAGCAGAGAACTCAGTAAGAGTGGATGAATCATAGAATGTTTTAGATTGGAAGGGAACTTCAAGATCATCCAGTTCCAACCCCTCTGCCATGGGCAGGGACCCCTTCCACTAGACCAGGTTGCTCCAAGCCTCATCCAGCCTGGCCTTGGACACTTCCAGGGATGGGGCATCCACAACATCTCTGGGCAACCTGTCCCAGTGCCTCACCACTCTCTCTGTTAAAGGATTTACTCCTTATATTTAATCTAAATCTACCCACTTTCAATTTAAAGCAACTGCAGGGCCTGTAGTAATACGAAGTTACCTATTGACAAGTAATTTGGCGGTGGCCGAGTCACATGCAGAAGAGTCAGAGAGCCTCCCTCTAGCCTTGCAGTGCCCTCCAGGTGCATGAAAACCCTGCCCAGACACGCTCCTAGTGCCAAGGGATGAACTTGTTCACAGCCAACCCACGTCTCTTCACCTGTGATGAGGTCCGAAGTGGGAGCTTATTCCTGGCTTCAAAAAACACACTAGGTCTGGGGTGCCCCTAGACAACATGTCATTGTGTTGTAATAAGGAAGCAGGTGGAGTTTGTACCTTCTCAATAAGCCTATCTGAAAAAAAGGTTACCTTGTCAGAACTACCATTGAATTATCTGAATACACTGGCTGATCTAACTAGATACTGAAATTATGAGCTTCTTAACCTCTGTGGCAATAATGACTGTTGATAATACCTATTTATTTCTTTCTGCTCATCCGCCACATCTTCACTACGTGTAAATGGAGCCACAATTATATGAGTTGACCATTAGTCATTATTAGGAAAAGATCAACAACCAAAATCTCAAATACCAGCCTGGTTTTATATTCAGGTATAAAAGCTGTAGCAAAGTCAAAAATCCAGGACATTTGAAGCAAACAGCTTTAGAGATGACTTGGCAAAACCGTCTCTATTAGTTTAATCCAAAAGGGAAGATTAAACACTACCTGTGGCAAGACAGATCGTTAAAGTCAAACGATGATCTCTCTAGCAAAGAATAGTTGTAAAGTTGAAGGCTGTAAAGATGAAGGCTTGCTAACCTCCTTAATGATAACCTTGTCCAATAATAGATTTGATTTCTTCTTCACAACTTTTGACAATCAGGAGAGAATTAGGTTTAAAACAGAGGTGGTAGGTCATCACTTTTCTACCACCATTGGTGCCTTAACAAGTCACACAGGCCAGAAGTGGTGCAGTACCATCAAATGTTGTATAATGAAAATCTATTTTATTGCAGGCTAAAGTAAATGGAGGGTTTCATTGTACAATTTAAAGAGAACGTGGTTTAGTGGTTCAAAGGAGAGTGGGAAGGTAAAGAGTGGAGAGGGAACCCCAGGCACACAGGCAGCACAAGAGAGTCGGTGACATGGTCTCTTTGAGAGGAGGCTCAGGAGAGTCACAAAGAAGAAACTGAGAAAGGACAAGGACACCAAATACTCCTTGTCAGGATAAGAAGTAAAAACAAAGAGTAGTGTAAGCTTCATTTTTAACCTTGTAATGACATCCTACCAGGGGTGCTCAAAACCCAATGAATTTTTATGTTTTTATGAACATTTTGAAGAATAAGATGGAGATTAGTCTCCTCAGACTGACCTGAGGAGTGGCAAACGACACTGTTTTTTCTGAGAAAGTTCCTGTCCCAGACTTCACAGTGGCATACAGAGCAACCATGGAACATTGCAACAAATATTTAAATGGGATTTCCTTTTAATGTGAATATTAATGTTAGCTTAATCACTTTAAAGCACAGTCATTCTTAGGACATGTTGTGATTCTCTGGCACAAAACACCGATTAAAAAAAAAAAAAAAAAGAGGTTTTTACAGAACATTTCCAACTGAGTTTGTGGTTTAGGCCAATCTTATCTAAACCAATATCTTCAGTGGATGAAATCACTTGCATGACGGGTGATAAAAAAATTTTAGCTTTACATAAAATACATCATCTTCAGAAAAAGGAGTGACCTCTCTTATCAGGCTAGGTTGTGAAGGCATGAGGGCTGGCAAAAGAGAGGGAGGGAAACTGTAAATCTTGGGTGAGTGAGAGCTCCTGGCCGTGCAGCGCTGGGGTTTCCTACAGAGTTCTCTTCTGCCCCACATCAAAGATGTCATCAGTCTCTGAACTAGCAACTGCCTGTCCCGTCTGGCCTCCGAGCTTTTGCTTTCCTACCCTGAAGTGATTTCAAGGGGGCATGTCTGTGTGAGAGGTACCATCCTTTAGATGAGCTAGAAACATATGGCACTGGCCACATGTGGTCATTAAAAAGTCCCACGCCAATTTTTGCAAGGCTAACAATATTAGCCCCAGTATCCTGGCCAAATTCCAATATAGGTAATTATATTCCGGGTAATGACATACCGGCTAGTTTTATAAGGTTTAATATACATTGTGGAAAGTGGCTTGCACCTAAGGGCTCTGAGTTAAACTCATTGCACAGTCAGCTGGGATAAAATTAGAGAAGAAACTACCCAAGCATGTCAAATGTTTAAGCTTTAAAACCCTGGGTGGAATGAAACAAAAGAGGAAGGGATCCAGGGGTGCTTTAGCATAATCAAGCTGGCTCATGCCGCTGAAGACACAGCTGGGATTGAGAGCTCACTGCTGTGTGGAAACTTGTAAGAGTAGCCCCACCCCACCTTCAGCGGTGGGTGTGCGTGCGTGGTAAATTACCGGGTTAAGGAAGAAGATGGAACAGTATGATGCAAAATGTTTTTTGCTGGCATTTCTTTCCTGCTCCATGCCCCCAGTAAAATCTAACCAAATCAGGATCTTATAAAAGCAAACACTCTTCAAATACTTACGCCTGTTGTATGGTATGCCTGTAACCCCAGCTCAAAACACCAGGAGTATGTTACTCCTTTACTAACCTCTATTTGTCTCATCTTGCCCTGCTTGAAGACATTCTGCCAGCGCCAGCAAAGGATCCAGCTGTAACTGCATGCTGGCAGGGTACCCACTAAGTACTGCTGACCAAAAGCCCCGAGGCTGATGCCTAGCCCCAGAATAATCTGGGTGATAGGACGTGATCCTCCAACATGCCGTTAAAATCAGAAAGGGGCACTGAGAGTGTGCTGCCCACACCTCAGCTGGGGCAGGAGACACTCACTTGCAAGGACTTAGCAGCTTCATTCAAGGTACATTGACGTGACACACACATTTGGATGATACAGAGCCTTGCGTTGAAACGCAAGTAAGCAGCCCTAGGGGCTGAGGATATGGTTGGTAACAAAACGGTTTGGCTCTTTCGACCCCATAAAGCTTTCTGCAGAGAGCGCATGTCATTTTACACATTGCACAAGCCTGGAAACCACTCCCCACCCCCCAGTATTTTACACCATGCAGAACAGAAGAAAAATGTTTCTAACTCAACATCAGAGGTGGAACAAAAGCTACAAAACCAGCTTCAGATTTTAAGCCCGACCTTTTGCCAGCAGGACATCCAAAGCGATGGCACTGCAGTACAAGGAACCATCACTACTTCATCTTGAAATGAAGTGCAAGTTAAGCAGTGATTTTGTTTTCCCCAACTTATCGGCGGCTGTTTCTTTTGGAGGTACCATCTAGATTCCGAAATTCGATCCACATATTTCACGTTGGTGTGTATATTCTATACTCCCAGGCACACCAGCTCATTTCAAGATGCTCCCTTCCTTTCCTAGGCTTGTATTTCAAGCTGTCAAAGATGGGAGACACAGGCTCTCCCCCCACTCTTTGCGTATAGAGCGCTGTTTCATCTCCTCCATTCCTTTCTCCATTAAAACACATTCAAACATAATTAGTGTAACATTAAAAATGGAGGAAATTTTGTAATTGCCAGTTGTTCTGTAGCCATGGTTACATCAGAGATTTATACCAAGCGACTCTGGCCTGAGCACGCACAAGCAGTTAGCAGGAACAGCAGTAGGATAATGTTTGTGTGCATGTGCAGGTGTGCTGACGCATGCGTT
>NW_010245400.1:43588-43903 GCF_000690775.1 Eurypyga helias | reverse complement strand
TGTGTTGAGACAGATGCTTTTGAAAAAAAAAAAGGGGGGGGGGAGGATAGGGAGGTAGGCGGGGGAGAGAGGAGAGAGGCCGAGGGAGAGAAAGGAGGGAGGATGGGGAGGGGAGAGAGAGAGAATATTCGGTGACATTTAAGGTGCTAATATCTGGAAGTCAACCTTTAATTTGACAGCTTTTAGTGCTAGTTAATTTCACTCATCCAGACGAGGTGTAGGAAATTTGCAGCACCTTTAAATTATCACGTTTTTCCACACTGCCTGAGGCCTATGTGGAATACCTGAGCCATACTTTCTGCCCCCCCTCCCCAA
>NW_010245400.1:0-43219 GCF_000690775.1 Eurypyga helias | reverse complement strand
GGGGGCCGTTCCTCTCTTTCATGAGTTAATATCCTTGACTCCTGCCCAAAAAAACAGCAGGCCTGCCTCCCACCATGCGATCAGCCTCCATTCTGCTGACTCCTACAGGGTGCACCCTTTTTCTAATTAACTGGAATGGCTATGGAAAGCAAAGGAGGCCTTGTGTTGGGTGAACCAATTATTTTGAAGGGTATTAAGTCATCAGATTTACTTTTATCTTGATTGCATTGTGGAAATCGTGCATAATTAATGGTGGGAGCTTATTAGGAAAATGATTAGGCAAATTACACAGGTGTCGGATGCATTTTTTATGATAAATTTGCTAGAACAATCCTGCAATTCCATCTGTTCAGCTCATATCAGAATGTCACTCTGGAAGAAATTAATGGTGCAGTCGCACAAAGTTACTGGAGGCCTTGGATGCAGATTTATGTTTTAAAAAAAGATACAGTTAAAATTACCCAGCAATTTCCTAATAAATACTTGATGTTACAGTTCAATAAATTACTTATTTAATCTTAAAAGAAAATGATAGTCAGCTGGAAACTAAAAAGTGGAGAAAGCATAAACCTCATTTTGTCAGTTTGATGTGTATGTAAATAAAAAATAATCATAAGACATAATAATTCTTTGCTGTGGGATGCTGACTAGAAACAAGCTGTCAGTATCCAAGTACTTCTGCTAGGTATTTTTTCCACAGATACTAAGGCTTGTCTTACAAATCCTGTGCTGGTTCTGAGATGGCAGAGAATGAGGCCAGTTCCCTTTTCTGCAATTTCTCCAGCGTTTGACAGCTGATTCTGGAGCTCACATAGTGGGACCTAGGGAGGAGGCCAAATGCTGTGCCCATGTCCATGCTTCTTTCACCCTGCATTTCCTACCAACGCCAGAAGATGAAAATTATGAAACCAAAACCCACAGACACGTCGTTCTTCAGAGTGAACCCGTAAATCAGGGCATGATTTTATGTGTGAGTGTGTCTGAAAGAGTATGAGAGTATGTGTATGTACATTTGTAGAGCTAAAACAGTGAAGGACTGATATTCTACCTCTGGAAGTGCAGAGAAAACACAGTGATGGATTAGCTATTATGCAGCAAATAATAAAGCTCATGTCCCAGAGTAGCATAAATATTGTACTGGCTAGTATAACATGATTTGTCAAAAAACACAAGGAAAGGGGCAGAAGTCACAGGAAACTGGGTGAATGAGGGGAGCATGACGAAGAAAAGCAGTTTAATCAAGGCTAGGCAGTTTAACAGTCGCATATGATTTTGGGGGGTATATTTCTCATAACTCAAATGGCTCACTGTAATCACATTCTTTCAGTACTACTTTGAAAAGAGATTGACTAGGCAAACATATTTAACATGGCTGTTGTCTTCTCCAGGAATAGCTCTGAGAAAGGCACAACCCCAGCCCCGGCTGTCAAATGGCTTGGGGTTTGTATCACCTTATCTAAGTCCTTTCCACCACTCTCCAGGACCATGGGTATAGACCATGAGACCTGTGAGATAAAGATAGCAGAGAATATGGTGTTTTGCCCCACAAACAGGATCGAGCTGCTGTCAGGTTTGGAGGTATCCTTTCAGGATTACTCAAAGAACACAACAGGCCTCTGAAAGGGTGTCTTAACACTTCAAATGCAGTGTACATTTAGCCAAATGAACTACCATCTACTTTCATAGCATAGGGTACTCTCTGGCACTGAAGGTAAAGGTGCCCTGGCAGTAAAGGTCTCAAGCACAGTTTACAAAATCCATGTAAGAAGCTGAGTAAAAGTTTATCCGTTAGTTTGCATGGCTGTTGGTATGGCTTTGAAGCAAACTTGAATGTCTTGAATCCCTTCAAAAACACAAAGCAACATTGCCCCACTTCACAGATCCATCCCTGTGGGCCCTAAGGTCTATCATCCTGCTCAAATTCCACAACACTGTGGGTCTACTACTTCATTCCTCTCTCCTACTCCTCAGTGTCCCGAGAGCTTACTCATTACCACAGGGTCCTGGAAGGAAGATTTATTGGCAGTGTGGCACAGTCCATTTGGAGATTTCTGTTTTTTTCAGGACCTTTA
This sequence comes from Eurypyga helias, assembly GCF_000690775.1. Taxonomy (NCBI): domain Eukaryota; kingdom Metazoa; phylum Chordata; class Aves; order Eurypygiformes; family Eurypygidae; genus Eurypyga; species Eurypyga helias. The sequence goes on along the minus strand of NW_010245400.1, from coordinate 41,147 downwards.
ACTCATTGTAATATTATCAGAATCGAAGTAAGCATCTCATTTTGGTTTGGCACTCTGAAAAGGAAGCTACTAATGATCACTAATTTTTTTTTAATGCTTGGAAATTTACAGCTAAAGAGCAACCCATGAGAGAAGTACATTATTTTTCTCTCTAATATCTGAGTCTTGTTAAATACCAATGATACCAATCTCTGTGACTCTTGCATCTGATTAATCCTTCCCTGCAAAGTAAGCGGCTGATACCAGTCACTACCATCTGCACTTGTGATGAAGGCAAAGGAACTGAATTCCAAAAAGCCTCTGTCTGCAAGAGGGGCCAGGGCAGCAACGTCTTCTGGGTGGCTTGTGTCCATTATGCAAGGAATGCTCAGTTCTTCTGAAAACCCAGGTTCTCCTCCAGACCCTTTGCTAGTGACATTCTTTGAAATCTGCTTTCATACATCTCAATGTAGCAAGCATTTCCAGACAAATTACAGGGATGTACAAGCAAATGTGGCAAACTGGTGTGCCCCTGAGTCAGTTTGTTTCTGCTTGTTAATTAAGACTATTGATAAATCTTGGGTTTATTCCATGAAAGCTATCAGAACAATATAGATTAGTGCTGTTAAGCACAGCAGGTAACGTTAATGCAGTTACTGAAATATTAGAGAATATTTGAGATAAATTTGAAGTTAGGGTGGCTATCCTCCTACATTTTAAGGGATGTCCCTTATCTGGTGGTTAATGGTCCATGACCCGTATCCAATAAGAAGTTGCTAAGCATTTGATCAGATAAAAAGCATGTTTTCAAGCAATCATTATTCAAAGGATCAGACACTGTGATACTAATGTATGATTTTGTACCATGAATAAAACATTTCAGATGATCTCCCTCAAAAAATCTATACTGGAATTTATATAGGTGAGCAAGGAAGGGTCAAGTGAGTTTCACAGAAGGAGATAGAGACCTGTCTGGATTAAATTAAATGGGTTAACATAAAACATAAAAGGCCAAGAGTCATGGGTTCAAAATATATAGCCCTAAATGTAAAGCTGACATACAGGTTGCTACCCAACTTCACATGGGTCTGTTCCCATCCTGTAAAACAAAGTAGTACTATTTATTCCTAGAAAAGCTTAGCTAGTCAGTATTATTGGTAAGATAGGACATAATATAGAGGACTCAAGCAACTCAGATGCCCTTTGTAGTTCCTGTAGTTAATGTGAGAACACAGAGAGAGAATTGCTGTCTGGCCAACCGCTCACCTGTGTAACTCTCTGAAGTTCTCCTTCAGGTGCCAGAATATTTCCAGGTGTTTTTACACAAAGGTGTTCAGACCAAACAAAGATCTTTACCTCACCCTCCAAACTCACCAGTCTCAATGAGCTCTAGGAAGCTGTAGCAGGAAAACCATGTTAGAGACATTCTCTGAAAGCATTAATCAGTCCCAAGTCAGCATGTTTGCAAAGACATGCTCCTAGAGGCATCATAGCATGTAGAAGACCTCGCCAAAGCCAAGGCTCTATTGTCAATGGCTCTGTACCAAAAAGCAAGTACAGGCAGTTTCTGTTCCCTGGAGTGTGGAGCTCGGGCAGTGAGGAGAAGGTGATGCAGAGAAATTCTTAGAGACAAGCAGGAAGTTACTGGCAGTAAATGCTAGAAATAAAATCTAACTTTCACTAATCTCAGTCCAAGTCTCAGGTACCTGCCACACTGCTCCTTTGATTTAGAGTGCCAGCATCATATTTCAAGTGTACAGTATCCCTGTAATACTGTAATCAATATTTGTTTTTCAATTAAACATTACTTTTCTTTTCCAGAGCATCACTCAATATTCTTTAAGCCCTACCAAAATAACTAATTCCTAATCCTTAGTATAGATAACTAGCTCAGAACAAACAGGCCCTTTTGTAGTATTGACAGTAGTATATTTTTAGCATATTATAAGCTTGTAACTAACACCTAGACATTTCCTAGCGCTACATACTCAAAAATGTAGGTGGTAAAATCACAGTTATTTGTTTATCCAATTTTCTGAGTACATATCCCACATAATGGTTTCAAAGTTTAGGCTTTCAGCTGCAGAACATTCAAGACTTGGCACTGATTTTGCCCACATCAGATTTTCATTAGACAACAGACTGATTCATACAAGTTTCTGAAATTATTTTAAGTAATTTTTTTTTTTTTCTTTTCCTTCTGGGTGAGTGGTGCAAAACACCTCCTCACAAACATAACTGGAAGGGCCCAAATGCAGATCATATATATAAATGTCAGAGAAATGTAGGACACTTTGTTTAGACATCTATTCTTTTCCTAGGTTTTCATGTCTTGCTCACCACTGTAGAAAGAAGAACTTTTTCAGAAAGTAGATGTGTCTTTAAACATTGAGATCTAGCTGATTGAAGCCTTTACCCAAAACACCTTCCTATTTGGTTTGAGAGGTGTGGGTTGGGATTGATGAGGAATGCCATTGGGAAGCTACTTTACAGATGGTGAGTGGTGGAGCAGGCTTCCCTCTGAGGGAGAGGAGGAAAACCCTCATTAAAACATCAGCTTCCCCCAGAAGCTCATACTGTCTGACATGCCTAACCTGTGTGCATATGTCAACACAGAACGCCGGCTAATGTTGCTGAGGCTGTAAATAAGGGTTCATACTATACTACGAGGGAGATTAATGAGTAGAGTGCTTCCTTCTCTGCTGGCGGCAGAAGTAGGTTCCCTATTAAGATGCAGTATCTGTCACTGTCAATAGAGACATGCTGTGCGGTTGTGAGGGGAGGTTAAGAGGTGTCTCTGAATCTGGTAATTCCTTGCTTTTAAGGGTCTAGTGCAGGGGACTGACACACTTGAGCAACATCAACTTCCCAAAACATGTTTTCCGTTAATGGAATAAGCCCATTAATGTCTGTGGCCAAAGAGAGGGGAATGCAGGCGAACTGGAGATACTCCCTTTTGCAGAAAGTATGGAGTTTTCTCCTTAAACTTAGAAAAGGAGAAAGAGAGAGAAACTGGTATCCTGTGCATAGACCATGCAGTTTTCAGGGAAGAGAGAAGGGAGAGATCTTTCCTTCTCTTAGTTCTTCCCATCGTACATACATAGGGCTTTCTGTGTTATACAATAAATTGGATATCTGCCTTCCTTACCCATGCCCCCTTATCACCTTTCCTCTTCAGATCAGGTAAGCAGCTATTTCTATATACTTGCATACCAGCTATTTCTATAGTATCAGAATGTCTTCATGAAGCATTTGATATCATCCTCTGAAGGAAGAGTTATCCAGTTTTACCCATGGGGAAACAAAGCACAAAGAAGTTCATTGTTTTGCCTAAGCTTACAATGTAAATGTGCCACTGAAGAGGGGTCTTGATCCTGAATTCAAAAGCCTTTGAGCATGTCTCTGCTCCTGGACCTGGAGTCAGAAGATTCCGCATATACCCCACGCCTGTGTTGCAGTGGGCAGTGCTAACAAAGGTGGTCAGCTCACTCAGCCAGGGCTGAGGAAGGGCTTTCCCAGATTATTAATGAAAGTCATGGTTTGAACCACCATGGCTTTCTAGATCAGAAACTTGCTTCTTACAGTTGAATAATACACACAAGTTAAAAATGCCTATGCATTCGAAGATAGGTGCATAGCCCACTGACTCCTGTTAATGCTCCTAAAGAACACAGAAGTATAAATCAACCTTTCTCCATTAATTAGAAGATCAAACTTTTTCCATTAGGTAGAAGATTGAGAAAAATAAATGGAATACAGGGCAATATTATCCAGTTTGTTCTAACACTTGTACCTACTTTACAGAAGCTGAAAGAACCTGAAGAACATATCTAGTCAGTACAGTCATTAATTTGAAAAAAAAAAAAAAAGTGTAACAAAATAGTAAATTAATATTTTAAGGTCTGATTAAATTCAGCAAAAGCAAACAACTAAAACAGAAAGTGAAAATTTGAAAAGGGAGACATCAGGGGGAAAAACTGGAAGCTTATGACTAAATAAAAAAAATAAAAATCACTTCTAGATTTACATGTTAAAAATTTATCTCAGTGAAGTACCTGGATATGTAGCCCAGAGTCAATGGGAATTGAAAAGGGCGGCACCTCTGAATAATAGATCACTTCTTTAGCTCTCTCCCCAGTTATAGGCATAAGGCAAATGCTATTTACTCTTCCTGTATACCACCAACCTTATTAAACAACAAATAATTCTCTTTTTTATTTTATTTAGGGAGTAAGTCTAATTTTAATAAAATTTCTCTATAAAAATAAAATAAAATTAAAAAAACTGCCTGCAAATCACAGGTAAGGATTAAGTGGACTTTGGACACTCACTGTAGAATGCTATGTCATGCCCCTTGCAAAAGGAAAATCAAGGGAAAAGTATGTTTTCTAATTTGTCAATAGCATGTTAGTTTTATGTATAAATGGGTATTTAGAAGTAAATGTATGATACTACACCCTGTAGTGATGCTATCCCAGCAGTCTTGATAACTTCTCTGGAATTGCTTAAAGAGCATCTGACTCCGGCCCTGCACAGGGTGTACCCAGGCTACAGGGAGGGTGTGTGCCAGGGAAAGCAACTCTCAGCCACCGCAACCAATTAAATACATGCATTTTAGGATTCGTCACAAAGCAGAATAGCAGTGTCTTATTTGACAAAGCGGGCAGAATGAGGGCAAAGCAGACAACCAGACCGGCCATAAAAATGAATATGAAGTTATACTGGAGCGAGGCATCAGCCCACTCTGACAGTGGCAGTCCAGAGGCCAGTGGGAAGGAGCCTCTCTGAGCTGGTGGTTTGCCCCTGGCACTGCAGGTGCAGAAACCAGTGCGGCTCTGCCTGCTCAGTGCCTCCTACAGTGATAACCTCAGAAAGTTCTCAACTCTTCAGGAGGTCTTGGGATTAAGAGGGTTTTTTTTATTGTTGTTTATTCACATCTTTGAGAATGCTTTTTATGAAAGGTTTATATTGCAACCATAGGCAGAGAAAAGATGGAGTACATTGAAGTTGAAGGACCGTCAGGATGAACAGGATAAGCATAGGTTATTTTTCACATTTTCATGATTAACCTACTCTTTAGCCACCTTGTTTTACAAACTTTTATGAGCTGCTTCACCTTCATATTGCAGGATCTTCAGAGTCTAGACAGTGGGAAGTGCCATCCCCTTTTCCTTCTGCCACTGAGAGATATAAATTAATCAATAAATGGGACAAGTGATACTGGCTGTGGAGTTTTTAAAACCCATTATTAAGCCTATTTTGTTTGTGTTGAAGGAATAGCTAAGCCAAACAAACTGGGTATTAAACCTCTATGTTGATTTCATTTTTAGAGGTAGAAGTAATGTAGACCTACCCAGCCCTTCAGAAAACGCCAAACTTAGATTATATTAAAGTGTCCCAGAGAAAAGTTGATATCTGGTCTCCAGTAATGTGAAAAAGTCAAACTTCTTTTTGTTGTCAAAACACAACAAATGAACTCCTCCTTATTTCAGCTGTCTTGCTTTTGTTCCATATATATAGCCAAAGGATTTTCAATAGTTGGTGAGTCTTGTTCTATAGATAGTGTTGTAAATCTTAAGCTAATTCCCCAACCCTACTCATTGATCTCTGTTAATGGTTCAGAATGGGAAAGTACCCTGATGTAGAAGGAATACAACTTTAAGTGGATCAAATATAGGTCAACACTGTGAAAAAACAATCAAAATTAATCATAAAAGAAAGAATTAAGAATCAAGGGAGACTTAAAATACAAGGGGAATCCTCCTTTTGCCACAAATAATTCTCTCTACAGCTGTTACTTAACAGTTCTTCATAGTTTGTGGAAATAGCCACCAACAAACTATGGAGTCACCAAATTTGAATGACACTAGAGGCAATTTCTGGACCAGAATGCATGGCAGCCATTATAATGAGATTTATGCAGAGAGAAAGATTATGTTTATAGGTAAGTGATCTCTAAAGTACCTAAACAGCTAAGCTAATTAATCCCATGCGAAATGTAAGTTATTTGGACAGGTGACTACAGATGGATTTCAATAGGAAGTTATTATGGAAAGAGGATTTGAGTCCTGGGCACTTCACCAATTATGAGTCTTCTGTAAAAACTGTATGACAAAATGTGTTCTGACTTATGATTTATGTCACTATAAACTGTTTCATATCAGATTAAGCCTTTCTGAAGAGAAGGGAGATAGAGAGAAATAAAACTTCTCAAATCTCCAGACAGAAGATACTGGAACATATATATAAACCATGTCTTATAGAAGTAGATATATTGGTAAGATACGTTTTTTCCTCAAAAGAGATGATTTGTATGTGTATTTCAGCTGATCTGATATGACTAAAAAACTCAAACGAACCCAACGTGTATTGACCTAAGTAAAAATCAGGGGCAGATGCCATCCATTGTTTTGTTTTATTTGTAGAAAGAAGAGAAAAAGTCTCCAAAACATGTTCCTTACTCTTTGTTAGATGAAGAACTGACCGCTACCATAATATAACTAGCTTCCCAAAATGGTGAGAATATGGCATTTTGTACCCTTGGAGAAAAAGAAAAAAGAGCTGAAATGGGCTCTCACATGTGCCAAGCACAAAAATAATAGAAAAAAAAATCATAAAAATAAAACTAAAGTTAACAGAGTAACAGGCCAAAACACAGCTGAAAAAGTGAAATACAAAGATGCAGTTTTGTCAGAAAGAAAGGACAGGTTTTATATTATTAAAACCAATTCTTAGCCCAAAGTTCATCTTTGGATTACTTTTAATACAAGCATAGGGGTTGAACACAAACTGAGTGACCTGACCTGTTCATTTATTCTTCAAAACAAACTTGTATTTTTCACTTAATGAATGAACTGAAAAAAAAGACAACAAAAGATACTATAACTACGTCTCAAATATTTTTTATCTTGAAGTTACTGTTATAAATTTTACTTGTTAAAACATGGTCCTTTTTCATCATTTCAAGTTCTGAGTGTATTGAGAGGAAAAAGAAATAATGACTTCCAAAAAATTTTACTACCAACCTTTCAATTTTATGTAGTTCAGTCCTAAAGCCCACATTTTATAAACTACTCAGGCCTTTCTGGCATGGAAAGGAAGCAGCAGTCAATTTTTTAGATGGAGGACTGACAACTGTCAAAGATTAATGGCATTACTGGCTACTTATTTGGCTAACAGCCAGGAACCATTTTTTTACGTTTCAACTGAGTAAAATATTAGTTAAAACAGGACAAATACCTATGCTGGGCATCAACTTATGTTTATCTTCTGAGACAGCCCATCAACCTCTTTGATTTTGTTGAGGGGCCTCAGCCTCTCAACAGTCAGGCCCTGGAAGAGCCTCTTTTACTCTCCTTTTCAGAAGTAAATTATGTGAAAGACTAAGAATGAAGTGTGGCTATGTTAACACAGGCGGAAGCCGTTATTCACCCAAGTGGATTCACACAATAGTCTCTGGAGTACTTCCAACAGGTGATGCCAAATAATATGCACATTAGTTGCATCCCCAGAGAAGAAACCAAACCAATGGCTGGAGTTAGGTTTTTGCAACCAAATCCTGACAACCTTCCCTACTCATTGATATTACTCTTTCAGGTGGTATTATGATTTGTCACCAAGTGTATAACTGCTCTTTTCTAAAGCTACAGCTGAAAAATACAAAATACAGGCAACACATTTTCATATTTCAGTCTGCGAATCATTATAGAGCCACTCCTGTTAGCAACCCTTGGCACTGCAGTTCCTGGAAAAAGATTAATAGATTACTCCCCTTGGGCATAGCATCAAAATGACCCAACCCATCAAAGGTATGTCAGACCTTGCAGTCAACTTAAACTGAAAGTGACAAATCTACAGTAGCAGAATTCAGGTTTTAGAAAGTGGCCCAGATGATTAACTCCATACAAAACAACACTGAGGATTTTAATTACTCAAGATTGGGAAAGTAACAATTTGTAATTAATGACAAGAAAACAATACACAACTTTCTGGACATGACCCGATTCTTGCAAAGTCATTACAAACATTCTTGCTCTTTGAAGTCAAGCTTCTACAACAAGTATTATGATCCAAAAATGAGTTTTAAAGAATTCTGCATGAAGCCAGCTGCCTGTCTGTTGAGTTCTGAGCATTGACATAAGTGTTGCCACAACAGAACAGGCCATTTCAACTGGTCTTTTCCAAATGGGTCCTTGATGATCAATTTTGAAAGTTTCAAAGGTTGGCAGAAATCCTCTACAGTGCATTCGCTACAGTATATTGATGAGGGAGCAAAGAGTTGTTTTTCATACCAATTAGTCATGAAAGTAAGTCTTCTGAAAAATTATGCTGGTCCTTAAAAAACAAATAAATATTCATTGACAGGGAAAAGCAGGGAAAGGAAGAGGTATGAAGGATCTGCCACAAAACAGAAAGTAAGTAAAACTCCCCACAGCCTCAGAATTTTTTTCCTCTAACATACCAATGCCATCAGGACAAGTAAACTAATAAGGCAGTCTGAACAATCTCAGATAAAATTTTTTTTCTGCAACCTTAGCCTTACCTAGCCGATTGTTCTTTAGTACACACATACACACACACGCGCACACACACAGAGTGCAACAATTTATTTTAATGTAATGCTGCCCCCTTGTGCTTTTGTATACAAGGAAGTTTTTGTCAATAACCAAGGTTTGTAGCAACTAAAGAAAAGCAAGAAATCAGCCTTTTCCTCAGCTCGGGGCTCTGAGCTTTCTTACAGATTTTTTTCACTTGAGCAGCAATATGATCTTATGCAATAATCAGCAGTCTTGGAACCTAAGGAAATATGAAGCATATCAACATAAAAATTAAAGATAGGGTAAAAAGTAAGAACACCATATGTAAGTGAAAGATGAAAAATGAAGACAAAGGTTAGCTCAAACAAAGTTACAATAAGCTACCGAAAATAAGTGCAAAATAAATGTTTAGCTTTCATACATTAAGTTTTAGTACGTCAAAACAAAGAAATGGGTTTTATAGAGGAAGGCAAAGAAGAAGTGATAGGGCAAAATGAGAATGAGAACTTTACCGCTCAGGAGATCAGTCTCCTTCACACTAGGAATCTAGCACCAGTCAGCCTTTGGTTACCAACCTTTGGAAGTCCCTGCCATAAAAACTTATCAAGTGTCCCATGTTAAAGGCACTATAAACTTTTGAGATGTTCATATAAGAAAAATTGAGAACATTTGGCTCAGAGTCAATTATCTCTGGGTCTGTCTGGTAAATTTGTCTTCCTCAGCAGTGGTTCCCCATGAAATTATTAATTGGTTGAGCTATGAGGACTTGGTACCATTCCATATGGCATAGTTATGGCTAAAGACAAGAAAATTCATTCTAGCATTTTTCAAGAACACTAAAATCTCAAAAAAAAATTATAAGAGAAAGTGAAGAATGTAAGCATGATACAAAGCCATGGATGTATAATATCAATACTGACAACAATTTATTTTGAAGTATAAACAAGTCCTACACCCTGAAGCAACTGTTTTGTTTGATAACTATTTCCTGTAATTCCATATCAATAACACTAAAGCTTATATGTGATCATTTGCTTTTTACATATATATTAAGCACAAGGTTTCCTTTAAAAACATACATTTTGTTTTCAAGCTTTCACAAGGCTTACTGAAAATCACTAAGCCCTTATGAAATAAATACACATACATAGATATCTATATACTTGTTTTGTTGTATTCAGACTACTGAATACATACATGACCTTTACTGGCCATTTTTCTTCCTAAATTTCACAGTTGAAAAAGCTACTCATAAATAAAACAAAACAAAAAATTGCTTATTCAAGAATAGTGTGATGATTTCAGGTAACTTTTAGTACAGAATATATGAAAAGCAGTTTGGAAGTATTTTGTTCTGATAGCTACTAAATTGGTCAGGGTAATCCCAAGCACAAGTACAGACCAGGTGGAGAATGGATGGAGAAGAGCCCTGAAGAGAAGGACTTGGGGGTGCTGGTGGATGAAAAGCAGCTGAACATGAGCCGGCAGTGTGCGCTGGCAGCCCAGAAAGCCAACCGTATCCTGGGCTGTATCCAGAGAAGCGTGGCCAGCAGGTCGAGGGAGGGGATTCTCCCCTTCTACTCTGCTCTGGTGACACCCCACCTGGAGTGCTGCGTCCAGCTGTGGAGCCCTCACCATAAGAAAGAGATAGACCAGTTGGAGCGAGTCCAGAGGAGGCCACGAAGATGCTCAGAGGGCTGGAGCACCTCTGCTACGATGAAAGGTTGGGATAGTTGGGGTTTGTCAGCCTGGAGAAGAGAAGGCTCCGGGCAGAACTTACAGCACCTTCCAGTACCTGAAGGGGCTACAAGGAAGCTGGGGGGGACTTTTTACAAGGGCCTGTAGTGACAGGACAAGGGGTAACAGGTTTAAACTGAAAGTGGGGAGGTTTAGATTGGATATCAGGAAGAGGTTCTTCACGGAAAGGGTGGTGAGGCACTGGAACAGGTTGCCCAGAGAAGCTGTGGATGCCCCATCCCTGGAAGTGTTCAAGGCCAGGCTGGATGGGTCTTGGAGCAACCTGGTCTAGTGGAAGGTGTCCCTGCCCATGGCAGGGGGGTTGGAACTGGATGGGCTTTAAGGTCCTTTCCAACCCAAACGATTCTATGAAATTCTATAAATGAAAGAAAAATTCCCATTTTCAGATAGAATTGGTTTTACTCACAAATTTGCTATCTTTCTAATTTAAATATTTCTAAGCTTTAACAATGTCAATGAAAGTCAGATAGCTAAACAAAATCTTTTGTTTCAATCTGAACACCACCTTCAATTTGAACTGAAATAATTTGTTTTAGCTTTTCAGAACTTTAAAGGAAAACTGAGCATTTTTAATTTAGAGTTCATCTGAAATAATTTTTAATACTGTGTCTGGGCTTGGCCGTTGACCTGACTAAAACCCAACATAGTTATTCAAGGCTGTCTACAGTAAATAAAATTTATCTTCAGGATTTCTATTCCTTACCTTACTTCATTATATCTTATCCTTCTTATAAGCTTTTTATATGGAAACTCTGAAGATGCCTTGTGCAAATCTAAGAGTCTATAACGTATTATTAGAATGTGTGAAGTAGTACATGAAGTGCCATCCTCTGATTTTCTCCTATCTTTCATTCACATAGATCTAAAGGATAAGTAATTTGAGTATGTTGGCACTCTGTCTGAAGCCATGCTAATAATTTTTAAACTGTATGTTCTCACTTCTCATCATATACATCTTACGTAAATTAAATTAACTTGGCCAGAATCACAAGCTGAGCGTTATCCTCCATGACCCTCAAGTGACAAAGAAATGAGTTGTAAAGCAACTGTAAAACCTGTTAGAGAATTGTCTGGTTACAAAAAGAGATTGTGTGTCTCCCCGCCCATGCTTCTCTGCTGCTGTTGGGGAAGGAAGGAGCCGCAGAGGTAGGTCCTGGGGCAGGGGGGTTTATGGGAGGAAGACTATGTCAGCCATTAATTACTTTGTCATTCCTTGTGCCAGACCTGGGATCTGGGGAGATGTAGGAAATGGCACTATGCCCATCCATATTTGAGCAACACTCAGTGCAGACAACAGTCTGAGCGGCTGTCTGTTATTTTGTGCAACAACCATCTTAATAGCGGCCCTCAAATTGTAACGCTTTATTTCAACTAAATCAATTGGGAAAAAAAAAAAGTTCTACTCATTTCAGTGACAATATGGCTGAGCCTCAGGAGCTTTTGGCTAGTAACAGCCCTTCAGAAAATGCTCATGAATCAAAAAAAACTTTTACTGTTGGCTTTCTAAGCAATATATAACAAGCAATATTAATACACTTCCATTTTGGGTTTTGTGGGTCCTGAAGGAAAAATATTGTTAACCTTAACATTTTAGTGTGTATAATGTCTTCCAATTGCCTTAATTGATTTCACTTGGATTCTTCTCAGATATTATTCTTTTCTAATTTTTGACCTACCTTGCATTTTCCTCACTTTCCCCCATTCTTTCTGGTTTTTCCAATAAATTGTATTTTCAGATATATGTGTATTTTTTCAATAAATTTTTACTTAACTTACTGTTATCATTATTATTAGACTTAATGAATGTAACTCACCCTGTTCTTCCACCATTTCCATAAAACATGTAAGCAAGGAAATTATTCACATCTACAGACATCTATCTTTTAGGGGATCTGAGACCCTTCTGGCAAAAGCAGAAAGAGTCCTCTGAGAGATATTCCCACCTTAGGGTACCAGACACACACACACACAAAAAAAAAAAAAAAAACACACCAAAAAAACCCACCCCAAAAAAACGAAAACCAACAAAAAACCACTTAACTTAGTTTAAAATTGGTTTCTGAAGTTGTCTTTGACATTACTTTGCCTATACTAGGATTCTTGTGAAATTAGACCCCTAATCTAAAACAAATAATTTAACAATTATGTATCATTATTAGGTTGTATGAAAGTCCCCCAAATTATTAACAAGTGTCATTAATAAGCGCTGTACTACCTAATCAAATATTTAGCCTTCTATAATCTAAAAAAAAGCCTCCAAAATAATGTATTTGTTTCAGTATATTATGTTGTGGGAGAAGCCAGGTAGTCCAAAGGAAATTTTCCAAGTCTCTCTCAGACAAAAAGTACTGGCAGCATGAGAAACAATTTAACCAATCTATTCCTAAACAACTCCTGAATCTATTTGGCACACACTGGATCAAAGCCAGTCTCTCGTATTAAAAGGAAGGAGAATTGCTCCATTTAGAGAATGGAGACTACTTGACCCGTATGTAGAGCCTTGTTTTCACCAAAAGGTCAAATGCAGGACAGAGGTATTTGTGTGATGACCCAGTCACACTGTAAGAAAACATTTGTTGTGTTAATGGCACTGCTTATGCACCAAGTTTAGTCGCCTGAGTCACTGGCTGACACCATTCTTGTACATGACAGCTTGAACGTCTGTGTTAGCTTTGTAGCCAGAAGCGTACAACACTGGAGACACATCTGGAAATTGGGTTTTATCTCATCTAAGCCTGGAATCTTCAGTACAACTTAGATTTATCTGGGATGAAAGTAAAACCTTTCCTAATTGCTCGTGTATTTCTATTTCTTGTCTTCCTCAAAAAAAAAAAAAAAAAATCAACCCAGAAATAATATCAGTTCTTTTCAATGGCTTTTTCATCTATAAGGATAAAAATACATTTTGATTAATTCTTATTTGACCTATGCAATTTAACTCAATAATAATAATAATAATAACCCTAATAGTAGTCCCCCACATTCTATTTGTGAGTAAATCCAAGATAAGTGTTGATTAAAAAAGTATGGTCTATCTTGTGAAAAGCTGAGAGAAAAAAATCAAAATACTATTGCTTACAGTGAAACAGAAGGCTTATGACAAGGATATTGAGACTTAATTCTGAAGAATAAAAAAAAAAAAAAGGGCTGGGTTTCAGAAAGTGTTTTTTAGTAGTGAGATCTCACAAACTACAGTGCAGCCTCCCAAGACACAGTCTTATTGCATGAGTTTCTTAAAACAATGCAAAGCACTCAAGAGTAGTTGTAGGGAACACTCTAAATTGGTCCCCCGAGTAAGGGCTAGCTGACCTAATTGGTATTTCCCATCTTTAATTTATGTGATCATACAGTATGCTGTTATCTTTTCATTACATTAACCCATAGGGTCAAACATTCCTCTAGTGGAGTTCCATTGGCAGAAGCAGATTTGCACCAGGGCTGAGTTTGGCCCACACTATTTAAATACGAAATGAATTTCAAACATAGCTGTAATCAGCCTTATGGAGTAATATTATTCTCAAGCAAGAAGACCATGTGGTTCCCCTGTATGAAAGACAGATAATTTTATCAATGCAAACTTTATAAAACATAATACCCATCAAATATTACATGCCAGGACAGCACAAAACTACTTAGAGTGGTAAATAAAACATTAGTTTGGAAAAGTATTTGGATTCTTCCTCACATTATTGCAATGTTTTATTCATATCCTGCTTATATATTCTCTTCATTCTGTTAATCTAAGTGACCAGCATGTGATCAAACAGTGCAGTTCTACGCAGTTGTGCTTCCTTTGAGATTGCACGAGACTTCCATCACCTTCAGGGCAAGAGGAATGCCACCATGGCAGTCTCCGTTTACAAACACATGCCTTTTAATTAATCTGCCAATCTCTATTCACCAGGCCGCACCACTAATGTCAAGTAAAACACTGGTAAGTTCTGGATCAACCTTCAAATGATAGTTTCTGCAAAATGGCAAATACCAATTTTTTGAAAATAAGTGAAGGCGGCAGACCAAAATGGTTCTCTTAAGAGATCAGCCAGTCATGTGGAGATGTCTTAGATGAGGAGAAACATGGGCAATAATTCCCTATTTTATTCTTCTTCTATCAGTTAAGGAAATCAAAATATCTTTGCCTCTCATTCTGATTTTGCCCCAAAAATGTTAAGTAGTTCTAAGCAAATGATGTGCTTTTGTTTACTCATGTGTCAAATGACTTTTGAGTCTTCCTGAAATTATTGCAAAGCACCTCATGGTTGTCACACTAAGTCAAATTTGCAGCATCACTAAAAACTTTAGGTATTGAACAAGTTGCTAAAAAGTATTCCATCTAAATGGATATATGATGGATAGACAGACAAATGGTTTCATATACAATCAATCAAGCAACAATTCAATTTTCTTCTGAACCAGAACTACTTGAATTCTGAAATACAACTGTGCCTCACAGAAGTTGTTGCTAATACATTTTGTGTTGAACGATTGGGACCAAAACCCAAAAACTCACTAAATGGTTAAGAAGGATGACAGTGGAACATCATAGAAGATGCAGATTATGTCTATAGCACAGGAACGTGAGAGGACATTCTGGTTTCTGAGCCTGCACCCATGGTCTGGCCACATCCAGCCTCCACACAGGATCTCACCTTGCTTCTAAGAACTTGGTAGACTTGGAGAACAGTAGTGAGGGCTTCCCACAGACAGCTGCAGAAACCATTCTTTTTTTGGCCCGTTTATGTCTTCAAAAGGACACACTCAGAAACTGAAATTCTGGCCATCACCACTTAAGAAAAAATTGTCTTTAACCCACCTCATGCACTTTAAACATGTTCATCTTTGTGAGGACACACATCAGGACCCATCAACGGGAGAGAAGCTGTATGGAACTCAACACAAGATGGAAGAGTCAGAGCTTTATAGAAATGGGGCTGCAAAATCAAATGGGCTTATTATCCTTAGGTAGAAGAAGTTATAACAGAAATTTCCTCAATTTCTCCTAGAAGTTGGATTGTTGGGTTTTGGTTTTTTTTCCTGTTAAAAATTTTGGTTTGCTTTTGTCAAGAGCAAATATTAATATTTTTCTTTGAAAATAAAAATAACTGTGTGAGTTTTTGTTTTTGTCTTGTCATTTTGTCTCCATAGCCTGAGAAATATGCCTCACGGAAAAGACACAAATTAAAGAGTGAAGATACAGATACAAAGGATAAAATTTCAGTGGTAATTACTGTGCATCAAATAGGTGTATGACGCCCAGTATGTAAAAGGCTTTCATCATTTGGGGAAAAAATATTCCCCTGAAAAAATCTATGAACTGTCAGAAACAGGGTGAGAATTGCAGAGCTATCCTATCTGCCTTACCAGAGGGTTACTTCATCAAGTAACTTACAACTTACAGGCACACATCACTGTTGAGGGAAAAGTAATTTGTTGTAATCATTTTTAATTATAGTTATTCTTAATTATCTTTGCTGTATGTTTAAACATTAAAATACAAACAGTGCTGCCATAGCACAGATGGCTGGTGCCTGCTATGCAGACTGTCAAGCTTCATTTAAGCACCACTGTCATTTTTCCTTGCAGTTGTAACTTAAAGTAATAATGCATTTTCTCTGAACCATAATTATTCATGTTTTAAGAAGAAGACCTACCATAAGATACCTAAACAAAGACATTCTGAAGCAAAAAGCCCTTCTGTAAGTTCCTCAAAAACAGTGGCATTTGAAACCTGAACCCAAAACTCGGGTGTATCACTGAAATCAAATTCATAAAGGTAAGCCTAGCAGATAATTCTAGCTGTAAACAGCTGGGATCAGAGACTTAAGGGCAGGGCGGTACCCCTTAGAAAAGAAAAGGAACAGACAGAAATTACAGGATTTTGTTATCCTTCCCCCTCCAACGATGTTTTCTTTTGTCTTTAAAGATGTTTTACATAAAAACTAGGTGGGTGGTTTGTTCTCTTTTTACTTCTGCATGTATCCATACAAGCATACCATACTACTACATTTGTTTGTGGCATTAGGAACTATTTTCCCAAATGCAGACCTAAATAAATGAGATGTTAGTTTGGTGCTAGAGCATCTTTATGTCCTGTGAAACCTCAGAATAATTTCATGTGAATTCTCGCCCCAGGGATGTAGATATAAGATCAAAATCAGGTGAGAGAAAAGTCTCAGTTTTGGAAGACAAATATTTCTTCAAAACTCAATCCAGGGACATCCAGAGCAGAGGAGAAACATGAAAGAGTCACAAATTTAAGTACTCAAAAAGAGACTGCCTGCCTAAGAAAGTTCTTCAAGGAAATTTGAAAGGTATTACTGACTGGATACTTCCTGGACACTAGTTTGAAAAGCTGCCTGGAAGAATGAAACAACACACAGTAAAATACGGATCAGTGGGTGCAGGAACAACAGCAGGCAGGCTTCTATGTTAAATAGTGCAGTTAATTATGCAATAAAATGATGTATCACATACAGGTTTGTAGCAGTCTGCTACTTACTTTCCTACAGTCACTACAATTTCATCATCATTCTGTAGAGGACGTGGTACTTGTTCTTTCCAGAAACTTCATTAGCCTCATTCCAACTGATCTGCAAACTACGCATACAATGTGTATTAACAACTCTTTCACTTTTGTGAACAATTGTTTTCACTCTTTCACTCTCTCTTTCTGTAGGTCTTCAACAATTTTTTTCAACTCCTAGTTTACAGGACCGAGCCATTCTTGAGGTTGATCAAGGGAGATGCCATTCCCATTCTACAAATAAAAATTTTTGATTAATGCTTTCTCATGACTGTGCTACCTCTAGCAAAGGAGAAGAAAATAGCAAAATGCACATGTATTTGAGCAAAGTCCATTTGGAACACTTGTAGCAACAGGAAACCCAACTCATTGCCCTGAGGACCTGGAACTTCCACTGTGGTCAGTGACTCAATGCCACAAATGAAAACTCATTGTGGATGAAGCTGACACAAAGCTTGATTTACGCTTTCAATACAGAGCTGAAACACATATGGGTTTTATGACAGGTCTTTACTTCACAACACGCCTAGCACAATGAGACAAACTTGCTGATTGCATTTAGGCCATACTACAATGTGGAAGTGAAAAGTTAAAGCACAGCTTAAATTAACAGTAATAGCGGAAAGTTTTGTCTGTTTTGGATTTGCACATTTTCATCCATATCACATTTACATGAGCCATGAACGCTGACTATGCTGCTCCATCAGCATACTTTAGTTAATGCTTAGTCCAGAAGAAGAAAGCCAAACTCGTCTGGTGAAGTGCCTTACTTCATTCATTTTTGGTCTCAGTAGTACAAGCATCCTCCAGTATTTTATCCCTTTTCTCTTTTTTTTTTCGTTGGTGGCAAAGTTCTACAAATAGGCTCATTTCTTCCTAGAAAATGGGCATATTTAATGTCTCATTTCTCTTATATCATCAAAAAGATATCATGGAGTAGTTTTTGACCTGGTTTGAAAGTCTCTTTATTCCATTATCAATTTGCTGAGTCTCCTACTGCCACATTGTATAGTTTTAGTGTTAATTTTTAATATTATTTTCATGCATTTTTAAGGTAAGAGTGTTTTTTTAACTAGAGTGCAATAATAGCATCTCAATATTAAATAAATAATGTTGCAGCGTTGAGACAATTATGACTTTTTGACAGTGTTGATATATTACTGTTTCAGCTACAAAAATTCATGTGTTTCATGTATTTTATGGGCAATTTTTTGTTCTTTACCCTTCTTTTCTTATTTTTGAAAAAACAAATTTCTGCAATTGACAAGATGCTTCCCTCAAGCCAATACTGACTAACATTTCAGGGCTGGATTTTTTTTTTTTTTTTTTAACTACGAATCAATTCAACACACAATATCTACCTCCATTTCCAAAAGATCTATAGCAAGATTCTAGAAAAAAAGTGATAGAAGCAATGTTTTATGAATTAGGCTCCTTTTGATGTTAGGTAGTGGGATTAAAACCTTTCTGAAAATTCAACATGGTGTTGTCATAAAATACAAGTCAGTATAAGACCCCATGAGGTTTTACAGGCCTTGTGTGACTTTTATCTGAAGAAAGTAGTTTGTATGTATAAAACCACCAGATGCACATCCACTGCCTAATAAATCTCAAAACAAATACACGTGTATGAAAGACATGGGTTCTGACATGCCTAAACTTTCAGAGTAAGACTTAAGAAATTTGTTCTGAAGAAATATATAAGGTGCTATTTTATATAAACATATAATTTTCAGTTCAACAGAAAATCCCAGCCACCTCTCCTCATCCTCACTACCATGGTTCCCATGTGCCTTCCCCATTTTTTTCCAGTGAATTTAGACTTTTATTAAAAAAAATATTATACAGGTTGGTTGTGGATTTGATTAGTAAAGATGAGAACATAGTAGATTTTATCAGAGACACAAGAGACCTTTATAGATAAATATTTGTAAATAAAAATTATAGCCATTTCATTATATCTGAAGATGAAAATTCCTGGCAACAGAAGGGTTTCTAAATTTAATACAGGTTATGGGGATTTAGTGCTCTCTTACAACATCTTTAAGAGATTTTTGGATATAATTTAACAGTAAATATATTCAATCCTTGGCTAGAGAACTCCACAACAGAAACAATGATAAACCTCAATGATAATGGCTCCTATGTTCTATTCCGATGCATCAATATGCACCCTCCTTTGCTCATGTTCCCCCTCTCTATCCCTTATTCTCAACCATGCTGACTTTTAACTTGCACTGTTAGTAAAAATGCTGAATTGGGAGCATTAGAATCTCCCAACTGATCTTTTTTTAAAATATGAAGTAAAGTTAAAAACCACTTCAACAAAGGGTAAAGCACTCTTAAAAGCCACAGACACCTGCAAAGGTCAGCTTTAAATTAGAAGCCACTGCCATTTGGGGCAGGGGGAGGAGAGCAATGGGTTAAGTCCAACAAAACTAAAAAGGAACAAAAAATAGTATGAAGAAAAAAATTAGAGAAACAAAGAAGTTTAACATGTTCTTTAAAATACAGAGAGCCACATTGCACAGCAGATGATGCATTTCTACATGATGAGAACACCATCCCACCATACAATGTTCTCAAAACTTGAAGAGGTCACAAAACATTCAAGGTAGTGTTGTCAAATGACGGTAATTCTCTTAGGTATCTTGTTATGATTAAAATTAGTGAGGTTTAGGATGCATCTTAGCATCCTTCTCCCATGTTGATTGCCCAGTGTTGAGGCAGCAGCTTCATTACAGGAAGCTGTTACCTGAGAAACAAAGAACTTCCTTTTCTTGCAAATACCCTTGGATGTAGTTGGTGTGTAGTCCAGGCAAATCCACCTAGTCTACAGCATCATCAGACATAGTAGGTGTAAGTAGTTTGGAATTAAACACCTCTCATTGCAATAACACTCATTAAGAAATGAGAGGAAAAGTAAGTTTTTAAACAAATTATTTTACATGGTCTGGAAAGTTAGGTCAAGATAAATGCTTGAAAATCATAGTTTAAATCATTATGTAGATATCTGATATGTAAGTTGGGTACCAGAACTGGTAAGTTACCCACCAGCTCAGACTGGATTCAAATTTCAATTCTCAGCACTTCTGAAAATCTTACCACTTCCTTAAGTGTCTAAATATGGATTTGAGAACCTAGGTTCAAGTAACGTTTTAAAATTCAGTTCATATTTATGTACCTTAGGATCTTCCCTGAGAACCAACCACACTCATTTTTTTCCTCAAGCCATATTAAAGGTTTAGTAAAGGTTATGAAATTGCAAATATTGTATCATAAGAGCAAGTTCTAATTGGCCTGTTTCTCCCTGAGGACACATTTTCACAGCAACTTCTCAGAATTAACCCTTACAAATTAACCTCTTACAGGAGTCACAGTAACCAGATGAAAGATTGTGACCACACAAGTAAGCGAATCTGGAAGCCATAAATGGCAGAGTCTAGTTTGTAATTTAAAAAATAAAGACTTTTTAGCTTCTATAGCATCTTCTGTCTCAGTGCACTGACCCTTTTTTTATAGACATGGACAACCTCAGGACAACGGTATGATACCATAATTCTACTTTCACAGGTGGGAATGTAGTAGTATCTGCTACCAAGAGATAAACTTATTTCTTTAAGGTCAATCACAGAGGTAGGTGTTACACCTAGATCATCTTCCTTCCATGTCCAGATTTTAGACAATATCTAGAAAGTTATTTTAGTGCCTGCAAAGGCACTGAAAGAGGTATAAGTGCCCCAATATCTAACCCCTTGTCCATTTCTGCCATTCTTTACTTCTGCTTACAGAGGTTTGACATTGGCAGAGGAAGTTAAAGTGTTTCCAGTACACAAATGCCCAAAGCAAGGGCCAGAACATCAGGGTTCAACAAATCTATGCCAATTTATATGAGCTGTGGATTTGGCACAGGCTGTCTACCAACACAAAAGGTGCACAGATATTCCATGGCACTTCTGATCACTGGACTGATTGCTTAATTGTCATCTTTTTCTCTCTGCTGGGGTCCCTGTGCCAATTAAGGAGACTCAACTGTGTTTTTCAGAAATTATTTTTTAAAAAATACTTGGGCGAAACATCTGTGTGCCTCCTATGTGTTTATTTATTCATTACATGAATCTCTTTGTTAGATATAGTATGTGCTAATGGAAGCAGATAAACCTTTTATACGTGCAGTTTGATTTGCAGGCAATAGGGGATCAGCGTATTTGGATTGAGAGGGGATATTGGAAGCCAAGGAAACAACTTGCACGCAGTTCATTTTATTCCTTTGCTTAAAGCAACTCTGTTTGATAAAAGAGTCATTAAATATGGAGAACTGCACACAACATGTTCAGTGCATTGTGCTGAATAAAAGAGGCAACACAGTGCCTCTCAGAAGGATCCACACTGATTTTTTTTCCTAGCTCCATTAAAAGAGCAAAAGATCAGCACATTTCAGGATCAATCCAGACAGGAGGGTCAAGCCCAATCATACTTCTAACTTCAAATAAACCTGAACTGTCTATACAGTTGCTGATATAAATTCCTCTTCATATCTGCAGATGTTCAGTCTGGGATTAACCCCAACTCCATACCAAAACCTACCAGATATGTTGACTCGGATCAAACACTTATGCAATGGTGATATTTTCAGAGCTGTAATAATATACTGAGGGGCTTCATGCTGGAAGAGGTAATTAATATTCAGTCCTGTAAACCTCCAACGAGCACTAGAAACACAAGTTTCTGCAGAAGACCATCACAAAGGACAGAGGAGCAGAGAGTATGCAGGTCAAGGGATGGATGTGGTGGGAGTATTTAGAAAAAGTGGACAGAACAAACACCTACAAGCCAAATGCCATATGAGTGGGAGTATGAGGCCACAACAGCACCCTGTGATATAATAAGAGATCATGCTGACTGAGCTCCAGATTTTTGCTTTCCAGGTCTTGGCATCTGTGGCCCTTCCCTGAGCACACAGATTATATGAATTAATACATTTTTTCCTAGGACTTTGTTCCATAGTGTTACCCAATTCACATTTAAGATGTAACTTGAAATGTTATAACTCTGTTACAGAATTATGTTGGTTTGGGCTAGGGTAGAGTTAAATTTTTCACAGTAGCTGGTATGAGGCTATGCTTTGGATTTGTGTTGAGAAGAATGTTGACAACATACTGATGTTTTTAGTTGTTGCCAAGCAATGTTTAATATAAACTAAGAACTTTTTGAATTTCCTATAATGTCCTTTCTTTATAAGAAGCTGGAAGGAGACACAATCTGGACAGCTGACCAAACTAACCAAAGGGACATTTCATGTCATCAAATATCATGCTTGTAATATAAGATGGGGGAGTTGGCTGGGAGGGTCAATAGCTACTTGGGGTCTGGCTGGGCGTTGGTTCGCTAGTGGTGAGCAGTTGTATAATTTTAATTCTTCTCACTTTTTTCCCTCACATATTGTTATCATTATTGTCATTAGTAGTATTTTCATTACATACCAGTAGTAGAATTAGTATTATTATTACCATTATTTTATTTCATTTATTTTCAGTTATTAAACTGTTCTTATCTCAATCCACAAATTCTCTTATCTTTTTCCCCCTATTCTCTCTCCCATCCTACTGGAGGAGGAGGAAGCGTAGTGAGTGGCTGGGTGGTGCTTAGTTTTTGACTGAGGCTAAACCAGGAAAAGAATGTACCTTGTAAAGATGTCATACATACTTAATTTGCCCAGTAGTTCCTTCAGAGTAGTCTGTATTCTAACCTTTTTTCACCTCAGTTCCTCATCCTTAAAAGCATCTTAACACCATTAGGGTCACCAGGAAAAATAATATTCAGTACTAACTTTCTTCCTCAAGACCTGAATCAACCAGCTCCTAAAGGAAATTTAAGTTCTTTGTCACTAAGAGCATAGCCAAAAGTTGTTTTACTTTACAGTTAACACACAAAAACTTGAGCTTTGAGTAAAAGAATTAGCTGTAACCTTAAAATCCCAGTTATGGACAATAGAATTTCTGAGGATTTTTCCAAACAAAAAAATTAGATCTGACTTTTTTGGTCATTAATGACCTTTATGCTGGCAGTCACTGTACTTTGTTCATTCAGCAATGGGAGGAAAACTCAAGTTCTCTTAACATTTCATAGATTCTACACCAAAGGAATAGAGTCATTTTACATCACATTTTGAAGATACTGCGTTTAAAACTGCTGTTTGTCCTAAGCAATGTTGTTTTCCCACAAAACCAGCCATACAAGATCTGTTCATTTTGCACTTTCTGGCTATGATCATGTCATTGTAAGTATACATTGTACAGAAGTTACTCTGGATCATTTCATTGAGGTAAGTCTGTTAATTATAATAAATGTTAACACAGAAATTGCACTGTATTTTTTTAAAACTTACCAAGACTGATGCTGCTCTAAGAGCTTTTTGGAACAGATGGATGGTTCCTATGTGTGGTGCTTTTCTTTCCTCCTCTCTCTTCTTTTTTTTGCTGTTTTTTGTTTTGTTTTGTTTAAAGCACATATTCTTAACACTTGACCTGACGATTTTCCTTGAATAATTATTCTGACATCCTCAAAGCAAAGCAAAAAAAAAAAAAGCCAAGCAAAAAAAACACCACACTGAGATTTTTATCCTTATTAACAACCTAAATATAATTTAATAAACTAAGAAACTTCGAACATGCTTGTAAATAACACTGGGCATGGTAGGCTTAGTGTTTTTCTCCATCAGCTCTTACCCTGCCTTCTGTAAGTGTTAGCTTCTTTAGGTGGGTGACTTCAGCAATTAAAGAACTGAACCCATGTGGCACAGAGTCATCTCTGTTACCCTAAGCAATTTAATTCCTTTGAGGAGTTTTTCAGAGCTTCACAGGACTGGATCCTCAGTTCTCTTTCAGCTGTTAACCAAGTGATTAATCAATGAGACTTCTTGACTGAGCAACAACAACTTAAGTAGAAAAATATTAAAAGGTCTCGTCTCTATACAAAAGACATTGTTAAACAATGCTGTAAAATGTTTACAGCTGCTCTCCCAGCAGCAGTATTTCAGGACTTGTTGTTACCAGAACAGAGGACAGTCCAATAGGGGGAAAAAAAATCAAACCATAATGTCACACACATGTATAACCTCTTCCCATATTCCCACACAATTGCAAGTAGTTGACTCATTTCTTTCCTCTGCATACCTTCTACTCAGATTTTACAGACACACAGCATTCTCCATCCTTCCTGTAGCCTGTGAGGACCACAAACTTCTGATTTTACATTCTGCTGAACTGTTGCTCTAACTCCAGGCCAAACAGAATAGAAGGAACCCAGCTGTTGTGAACTCACCCAGGGAAGTCAAACAAAAGTCTATTAAATTCTTTTCACCCTTTTAGACTTGCAGAGAATAAGCATTAATAACACGTCATTTTACCTATGTGTTGAAGGGTAGTTTTCATGGGTGTGGTGAGAAGTGCTCAATCTTCATGTAATATAAAAAATAAGAAGCAAATTTTAAAAAAGCAAACATCATGAAAGGAATATATAATGGCAAAATGGGTCTATGCAGGTGAAATCTATCTTCACCTCTTGAGAATCTCCCAGGCATGAGATTATTCTGAGATTTTTGACCTTGTAGTTAAATGGTAATATATCAAAAAGATAGTGAAAACTGCTCCTATTCAAGAAGTTCTGACATCAGTTGCTTAGCTCTCAAGAAGAAAAAAAAAAAACGACTCTAAGGTATCAAGTCCTCCTAAACTTACAACTCTCAGCTAAGATAAGACTTTCCGAAAGCAAATTTGAAAATCTAAGCATCCTCTCTTTTGAGATTACCAGTTTAAATACTCTCTAGATGCCACAGGCAATTGTTTTTTTCTATGAGGATCTACAGCACATGTCATTACTTACAGTGCAATGTTAATACTTACTATTTTCTGTCGCTTTAGCACGATCATCTCAACTGAAACTGTAAATATTTTGAATCAATGTAAAATTAATGCATCTTTGCTATATTTTACTTGTATTTCTGTGAGTATATGTGCATATAAATATATTCCCATACGCACAAAAATGCTAAAAGAGAATTAAGGTCGCTTACATGCATTTCTTAAGTCTATCCCACATAAAAAGTACAGTGCTAGATAAATTCATGCTAACTGCAAATCTGGATTAACAGACATCAAGGACTACTGCTAATAAAAATGAGATGAGCAACCAGAGGAATCCCAGTACATGTCTTAACATGTAAACATTCAGACTCATTCCCTTCCACCAAAAAAAAAAAAAAGTATCTTCTAGTTTTCATCAACATATTCCTTTGACAGATTTACAAGGGGGCTAGAGGAAGCCTTTCCCTTCACTGGAAGTGCATACTGTGGTATTATGCTGGTTTTGGCTGGGATAGAGTTATTTTTCTTCATAGTAACTACTATAAGGCTATGCTTTGGATAGGTGCTGAGAGAATATTGTTGATAACATTGATTTTTTTAGTTGTTGCCAAACAATGTTTACATTAAGCCAAGGACTTATTCCATCTCTCATACTGCCCCTGTTCTCCCAGCTTCTCCTCTACAAGAAGCTGGGAAGAGACACAGCCATGACAGCTGATCCAAACTGACCAAAGCTATATTTCACACCATAAGATGTCATCCTCAGTTGGGAAAGTTGGCCAGGAGGGGTCGTTGCTCAGGGACTGGCTGTGTGTCAGTCAGTGGGTGGTGAGCGGTTATATCACATGATTTTTTTTTTCCATTGGTTATGTCTCTCTTGTTCTTATTTTGTATGTTTGCTTTGTTTTCCTTTTCATTACATGTTATCATTATTATTGGTGGTATTATTGGTATCATTTTATTTCACCTGTTAAACTGTTCTTATCTCAACTCACAAGTTTTCATACCTGTTTCCTCTGATTCTCTCTCCTGTCCCAGAGCGGGTAGGAAGAGGTGAGTGAGCAGCTGTGTGGTGCTTAGTTGCTGACTGGGGTTAAACCACAACAGGTTCTGCATCCTGTTTCACCGTAAAGGCTGTGCTGTTTCAAAATACTGTCTCCCTCTACCCACAAAACCCCACCCTCAGTGATACAGTCAACTACCACCAATAATATTCAGACACACCATCTTAATTTTAGTCTCAGCTACATTAATATCTGTTACCAACCCAGGCTTTAGAAAAATACGGAGCTGATTTATACTTTAGTAGAGAAATTAAAGATCAAAAAGATTTATTAGGGTTACTCTACCATCCCCCTTACCAGTGCATAATCATTCCCCACCGTATATTTTTTATGGTAATTAGACACTCAGGGCTCAATCCTACAGAATGTTAAGTGTTCTGGCCCAGTCCAGCAAAGCGATTAGGTGTGTGCTTAACTGTAAATGCCTGAGCAATCCCTCAAAAGTTAGCTATGAGTAGATGAACCATCCTCTCTATTTAAGCACATGCTGAATTATTTCCCAGGATTAGGTTCAGAGGCTCAGCATCCAGTAGAATAGACCTAAAAGCTTTGCTTATGCCACCTTCGTATCTCTAAAATGTCGCATTGCTATCATTGTAGCAACAACGATGACATCAGTAGCAAACTAAGCTACTGGCACCCTGATTTTTAACAGCAACTGGTGCTGATTTTCACTGAACAAGTTTGTGTCTCATTATTTTACTGCTTAAAAAGGGGTCAACTTTGAGCCAAGCCAATTGTAGCAAAACTCCAAGACCACTGCAACAACAACTTGAAATTAAAAAAAAAAAAAAAAAAAGAAAATAATAAAATTTTAAAAAATCCAAAGCAAACCTTGTACTTAATCCAGAGATATGCTCTGGGTAACTTATGCTGGCTTTCGAGCTTGCTGCTGCCAGAAGCATAGCACATTCCTGCAAAATGGTGGCTGCTCTTCCAACACCACAGGGAAACAAAAGCAGCAGAGGCAAGAGCAGCCCAGTTTCATAAGGGAAGACAACCACCTCCCCATTGTACGGCGCAGGTACACACACCTCTGTCCTTTCTTCTCTTCCTTTTGTTCCCTTTCTTCCCACTTTTCCTCCATGACTTGATAAAGTAAGAACCTACCTAAAGCACTGTGCATTGTACAAGCAGTTATACAGGGAAAGTTCTACGCTCTCTAGTCTTGGGTGGTAGAACAAGATTGAATCAATACATTAAAACTGATTTAAACATATGCTTAAATGTCAAAATGTATTTAAATGCCTTGAGCTTATTTATATCATACACACAAAGGAAACACATTCTGTCCCAACAAGCACCTCCTAATATTTTAAACAAACACATGAAACATATGGCTGACTCTCTGCAGATGTGCATGAAGTTTATAATCTTTAATTTTTATTCCAAACACATTAATGTTTCTTACTTCAAAATGACCTGGGTAAACTGTGAAATTTGCTTAAGCTATTAAGAGTAAATCTGTCACACTGACAATTTCAAGCAGTGTCCTTATTGCTAAAAGGGCATATACTGTAAGTTACAGGCTTAATGGCTATTGCTTTTTGCCCTGATGTACACAAGTCCTTTACCTTCACATTTATTTATTTCCTGATAAGCAATCAATGCACCAAAATAGAAAAGCCAAATGGATTAAGAGACTGGCTCTACCCAGATCTCAGGCTAACAAAAAGGGTTTGTTGTCATGAGTAGAATCAAATCTACAGTTAGAGGATTTTGTCCCTGGTGATTGAACAGATCAGTATGAAACAGCAGCAGAACAAGTACAGCTCATCTTGCTCCTGAAGGTTGGAGGTCTCACACTCCACTTAAGTCATTGACATGGACATATGCAGGGCACAGGAAATTTATGTGCATCTTCTGTTCTACACAGACATTTGACTTCCTAGCCCTGTAGCTGTGGTCTAAAACCCTGTCCTTTTGACACTTACATGTCAGCTTTCCTTCATCCATCAAAGCAACACAACTGCTCAAACATAAAAGCAAGTGCATGCGTGAGTGTTTGCAGGAGAGCTTTACCCACGTGGACTTGCCTAAATTGACGTTAACAGGTCACCAAATAACTATGAGACTTTCATTTTCCAGCTATTACATGGAATCAGACCAGTGGAAACAGAATATAATACTGCATACCGCAAGACAGCCATACTGTGGGGTTTCAGTATTATCTCTCTTCGTCTAAGAAAATCGACACAATTCCTTCTTGTTGGTGAGACAGAATATAAAATATTTCACATCTATACACTAATTGTAACTTGAGAGTAATTTCCTAGCTCTTGTCACCAACCCTGCATCAAGAGAACAAACAATAGTCCCTATGCTTCTGAAAGATACCCATTCCTAAAGATTACTCTACAATAAAAAACATAGGGATTACAGAGAAGTATTCAAAAAGAAAACTAAAAGTGGGAGCTGTTTCGAAGAGAGAAAGTCATAAAGAATATATTAGGTATAAACCAGAGCACAGGAGAATTTAGTCCAAGGACCAAGAAACGATTCCTAACAATGAAGTCTAGTAGAGTGTCAGGAGGGGAAAGTGGGGGAAGAGCTCATCAGCTGTGTCACTTAAAGCTGCACAAAACAAAGTACTTGTGGTGTACTGGCTAGAATAATTCTGCATTATCACAGAGGGGGTTAAACAACTGTTGACCCAACAGCTCTCCTCACTATTTCTTTGATTCTAAGCATCACATGTTCTGTAGGTGGAGAGTAAGGGTCATTGCTGCAGGAAAAAATTAACACATGCGGTGATAATGTCAGATGTTACTGTACATACCATATACAACTGAAATCCCTGGGAGGAAATTATATGCAGGGCAGATTTGTGGATGACCTTCTAGTTTTATATGTCACACCAGACATAATGGGTTTTTACTCAAATAAGTGTTTTGTATGAAATTAGCAGCTAGCGGCCTGCTCCAGTCGGCAATGCAGCCACAACTACAAGCCTACGTTCACTGTACGCACAGAAAGGCACGTTCTCAAAAGGCAGACTTTGGAAGTCAGTCCTCATCAGGCTTCATAAAGATGCCTTTTATAGAATGGAAGGATTTCAAAAGATAATGCAGGGGAGGTGAAATCATTAATAAATTAGAAGGAAGAGAGAGAATCAAAACATGAGACTGAAGAAGAGTTATAACGGAAACCTGATCGCGACGAGTGGAAAGCCTGTTAGAGACAGGCAGCTGACAGAGAGGGGACTGCAGCCAGACTGGAGCATTGCACGCACGCTGTTGCCTGCCCGCTGCACTGCCGTGCAGAGACAGACATCCTCTGTTGCTGGTTTGGCTGGCTGCTGGGGCCATTGATAACCATATGAAACCTTGGAGTTGAGTCGGGAGCTTTCAGAGCAGCTCATAGTGGGATGGAGTCAGGCTGTCTGTCCATTACAATCCACGTCGTGAGCACCTAGAGTTTAATCTAAACAAGGGACTTATGACTGCAAGTATATCACTATATTGGCGTATCATATCGACTTTCTGATAATGTTCTAAGCCAGTCGGGTAAGAAAGAGAAAGTGCCACTGGGTACAAATTGTGGCATCAATTCTCTGCCAGACTGATCAATTGAATTTATATATTACCTCCAGCTATGTACTTAAAATCTATAGTTTCACTCCCTCCAGTGCACAGCTCACAGTTTAAGTAATTGCAAATACAAATGAATTTTAAAAGGATTTAGCAGGCTTTAAATTAAAAATGTGTGAACATTGTTATTTTAAGCACTCTAAATTATTTACTAATATAACCCAGCTGATTCACTTTTTTCTTCTTTCTGTATTTGCTTGATTTTTTGATCCCTGAAACCTCAGTGGAACTTAGCATACCCCTGATAAATTGCAGACACTAAAATAGTGCTCTATTTTACCCAATTAAAAAAAAAATAAAATCTACAGTTTCAGTCTACAGAATAACTAGCAAAATGTCAGCAGTACAAAGACTGTTAAATCCTGCATTAGACACAGACGAGTTTCAAGAGTCATAAACATGCAGTTAACTTAAAGCACAAGCCTGAAGTTAAGCAAGTGTTTGGGGGATCTGTTTTACGTGGGCACTGCGGTGATATAATGAGAGGGTTAAAAATGCTTAGTGCAATATCTGAAAGGACTCTGGTTACAAGACACGCTTGCTGAGTCTGATTTACCTTAATCAAACACTGCAGCTATTTTCTGTTTTAATCACATCTTTTGGATTAATCTATAAAATACTCGAGTCATAAGATAAACATCACATCAAAGTAATAAATTAGGTCATTTGAACTTGTGCTAAAACAGTGAGCACCATCTTATATTTTTCTGGATTTTCTGACTTCAGTCTATTAATTGTAAAAATGATTCATAAGCTTCTCAGAGATAATAAGGGAGAGTTTCAAAGCACTAAAAAGCGTTTGCATACAGAAATAATGACAAGTGACTTCAGTCTGTCTACTGACAGAGCTGAGTCCAGTGCTGGATTATGGTTTATGCCTCTCTTATATGCCACTATTGATATCCGAACTACAGAATTTGTTAAGACTAATCTTACAAAAAAAAAAGCATCTGTAATATTAGGTTCCAAATTTGCAAGGGTATTGTCTATTCCCTAAAAACGGAAATGTGATGAAATTCTATTTGTCCTCTTGCTGGGAAAAGGTATAGGTAACTTTATATATGTTTGTCCTCACTATTTTTTTATTCAATTTGTTGAGTGAGAGAAAGAAAAAGAAGCTAATGTGGAAGGATTATAGCACAGTGCATAAAATATAATGTTGGGAATTTGCAAATAATTGAAGAAAGGGTATTATTGGTTTGAAGGAAATAAAGTTATATTCTCATTATGGGGATAAATATACAATCACAAAAGAAATGCTTCTCCTCATTACTACTGCTTTTTTATTGTTAAAGTTATGATCTGAGGTAATTTGAGATTACTTTCTCCCCAAGTAATGCTGCAGTCTTTATTCAGGTATATCTTCAGCAAAGTCAACAGCAGTGTAACTAAACTCGCTAGTGGGGTGGTGTGAGAGACAGTAAAGGGTTTGACTCTGTAAGCACTGCTCAGCTGTAACAAAAACATCCCTCTGTTATCAACACTGTTTTCAGCAAAAAATCCAAATTGTAGCCCCATACTAGCTACTATGAAGAAAATCAACTCTTTCCAAGACAAAACCAGCGCATTAGGAAGCTAATACCTTACCATGAGATCGGGTTGAATAGATTGCAAAAAATATTTTTTCCTAACACTGACTCCCCAAATGCATCTAAATCAATCTAGAGAGGACTTTCTTAATGTAGACTTCAACAGTAGTTAGAGTTATCAGGTATCCCATAAATATGGGATGCTCGTAATTCCAGTTTGAAGAACCAAGGTCTTACTAAATCATATACAATATATAGAAGATACAATATTACTTTTCCCCCCCAGAATCCCATTTACTTTTCATGTGGACCATGGATCTGAGGCTGAAAGACATGGAAATCCTATTGCTTCACCAATGTTCCCATACTGTACCAGATATCACTATCACAAAGCTTGGTGGTGTTGTTTTTCCAGCTTGCTGTCAGCATCTTACTCTCTTTGCTCTGCTCCCCAGGTCTCTCTTGGACACTTCAAGATATTGCATAGCCACTAGTAGCAATTGTGGCAGTAATCTACAAAGCAAGCCATAAGAAATATAGGGGAAATAGAAATATTCAGAATCTGCAAGGTTAGGAGGAGGGATAGGGTTAAGGAAATGCTTTTTAGGGCCCAAAGCCTCAAATTTAGGGTCTGCTCTTGCTTTCATGAGTGATTCTACCATGTGTGAGGAATACCTTAAGGTTAATGGGATTCTGAAATCAATAAAAATGACTTACTAATGGTCCAGGGAAGTTTTTGTACTACAGAGTGTGAATTTACAAGGGTATTAGCTATTCTGCAACAGCTCTCTCATTCTGCAGTGATGCACCACTTTCAAAATGGAGTGAGGGACGCACAGGAAGACGGTGCACAGGAAGATATTACAAAGTGCCTGCGTGCTGTGAATTTACACCCCAGCTTACCTACTCACCAGGTTCCCATTGTGCACAAGTTTAAGTACATGAGATCAGTACTGCAAGTCATAGGGCAATTTTTGATGTTTTGTAATAAGATGTCACATACAGAAACAGTTATGTAAATATAAGTAAATATGGATTCAAATAACTGAGACAGATTTAAAACATTTTGTTGAAGGAATGAGTTTCAGGATGGGCTTTTTTATACTATTTTTTCCCACAATAATCTGAATTTGAATAATGTGTTATTTTTACTATTAACACTTACTGAAACTAGAGAGTCTTCAAATTGACTGTGGTTCTTTATTTAGAGTAAGGTAGTCCAGAATTTCTGAAGGGAGTTGCAATTGCACAGTGATTCCATCTCACATGAAAAGCCAAAGCAAAAATCCAAACAGCCAAATCTCTTCATTAAGAGGCAATAGCCAACAGAACTGTGTATTCCTGCCATGTTACCGGGTACTCTGCGCTGTGGCAGAACCGGTTTCACATTATGCACCTAGAAGATATAAGCACTAGCAGTTTTCAGTGGAGAAAACACTACCCTTTTAGATAGCTTGTCCTCCCCAACTGAATTACACCCTGATGTATGTAAAACATAGTATAGGTTAAAAGTGAAAACTCCATGAAGTTATCCTCCTGATATGGAAACAACTCACCACATTTTAGAGACTTAAAAATTCTCCTCCTTCTTCACCACAAGAATCTTATCAGTATTACTACCTTAGACATAAAATAATTCATCTGTGTTTTCCTTAGTAGAAGGAATTTTTTCAGAAAAAGTCTTGAGGAAGCAGCCTGATCTGTCTGGTATTAAAGGCTTGTTTGACAAAACAAATTTGCAATAAGCACTCAGAAAACAGGAGTCATGCCAGTTAGAATGATAGAAAATCATGTCGAAGAGATAAATGGATCATTAAAGAGAAGGTACTTGAATTTTCATTACAGATCGCTACACAATCACTAAAGGTTTCTGAACTTGTCTGGCTTGTTGATCTTGTGTGCTCCTCCTACCTTTAACTATTATGCCTAATATCCATATTTTCGCATAGCTTTTTGAAACATATATATTTCATCTTCTGAAGGTATCATTAAAAGCTCTTTGTAACCATCAGAATTCATGAATTTTGAAATGCATTGGCCTGAACAGTATAAGAAACTGTTTAGTGAGTAATAATGTGAACATCATACCTAATGATTCAGAACCCGCATGACATAAGTGATGGTATTTTGGTGAACATATGGTTTTTAACTAGTGTTTGGCAGCACAAGACCCTTGTTTAGTTTAGTGTGTTAGGCTGCTGGGGAAACTAAATCAGAGGCATGACTAAATTATTAGTTAGGATTTTTTCCTTTCTGCAGACTTGCAAGTAAAAGAATACTGGAAGCCATGAGATCTAGTTGTAAACAGGAGGCTAGCTTTCCATTTCTTGGTTTTTTTCAGTGCCGTAAAATTGGAAGAATAATTTTTGTTATGCACCTAACTCCTGCAGTCCAATGAAGGCTTAAATGTTCAGGAACCAGCTGTCATTAACTGCTAAGGTCCATAAACACTGGCCTGAACAAGTGAAACGAACACTAATTCTCCAATGTTTCAGATTCAAGATGAAACATGAATTCATTCCTAGGAAGTCCAGAACTGGTACTATTTAGTCTGGTAGCAAAAGGACAAGAAAGGAGATCAGTATGGTGTAGATCAAGACATACTTTGGATTTCTACTGAGTTTAAGTTGCAGCAAATTTGTATCAGCAGAAACATCTCAATTTAGCTAAGATAAAATTTTGACGCAAATTGGTATCTTCTGTCATTATGAAAGCACTAGGATAAGAGAGCAGTATTCTGCAGTTGTTACTGGAAACTTTTCATCCTAGGAGAGAGCCTGCATCCCTGCCTGTTAACACCCAAGCCCATGGCTCAACTTAAGAAACAGAACAAATTACCAGAAGGTAATAAGAAACAAATTGATTCCCCAGACAAAAACAAACTGTAGTCTCCAGACACTCCTCTAACTAGTTCCAGCTTTAAAAGGGATAGTCCTACTTTTATCCAGGCAGTTCTTTTCTTTTACCTGTCTGTGTCATCCTGTGAAAGTTACACCACAAAAAGAAGAAAAAATAGTTTATCAGTAAATCTGGGAGGTACAAATTTCCTTTTGAACCCTGTAAGTACAAACCTGAATGAGTTGCAAAATCACCCAGAGAAACATCACATGTATCATCAAAATTACATTAAATCAAAAAATATTAAATTTTCCTCTCCTTTCTGATGAAGAGATTTTTTTCTGAACACAGCTGTCTTAAGAGTTTGAGAAGCTACAACAAATCAACATCATTAGCACCAGTTTTCTAGAACCAGAAATATCCTATTTGATAACAGTTAATCTTCAGATAAAATATAGATATGCTAGCAAATAGTAACATACACCCATCAAACAATGGAAGAGCTGTGAATATGAGAGTATCAGAGTTTGAATAACACATAATCTCTCTTTTCTCACTGGACTTTAGACCTTTGGCTGGGAGAGATGCAGGTGAAAACTACAGAGGTGGGAGTCAGAGCTGTGCATCAAATGTCCTTGCACAGCAATATTTCTAGTGTCAAACCTATGAGTTGTTCATTGTGCACAAACCTCAGCCTGGAAGAGGTGCAAATACAAGGAGTGGGAGGTAGAGAAGAACCAACTACTAGCTATGGGCAACTCCTAACATATAATGACATAATGATGGTATAGTATGTGTTTTGAATAATGGAATTGTGTTGGAATAAATGTAGGTATTATCATTAAGGTCTCAGCAAAATTAAAACTCAGAAAACGAACTACTGCCTCCATAATTTTCCTGACATTTTTATATTCTGTCCCAATGTGTTGTTCAATGATTAAAGTCAAACTCACTGTTAGTTTTTAATGTTTTATCTCAGAAATGGCTCCCTTAGGACAGTGGAAGATCTAGTCCCGCTATGCACCCAAATTATAGCAAAATTTGTGGCTGCTGTCAACGCCAAGGGTATGATTTCCAGTTGGCTTTCTTGTCTTCCAAAGTCATCTTGCACAACAGCAGCTACTACAAGTCTGATAGTCATGTCTGGCATCAGCTCTTGCATATTTACTTCTATTAAAAAGTAGAGAGACTGGATAAGAGCCTTTAAAAATGAGACAAACAAAACAAAAATAAAAAAGAGACAAACAAAACAATAATAAAAA
This sequence comes from Eurypyga helias, assembly GCF_000690775.1. Classification (NCBI taxonomy): domain Eukaryota; kingdom Metazoa; phylum Chordata; class Aves; order Eurypygiformes; family Eurypygidae; genus Eurypyga; species Eurypyga helias. Next base: position 6,202 of record NW_010245400.1, on the reverse strand, counting down.
AAGAAAATCCCAAAGAAACAAAACAATGAAAAAGATAAAGTTAGTCTTAATATGAATTTGCTCTAGAGTTATTTTGTACTCTATCAGCTTCAGGTAGACCACTTGCACAATGAAAACTAGGTGAAGCCGGCCTCTTAACTAGGGAAAAAAAAATAAAAATCTGGTATTATTGCTTAGCAAGCTTATGTACTTTCCAGCCGTAGATCCTAAAGTGTTTATAAAGCTCCAGAAATATAATTATCTCCATTTCATAGCCAAGGAAATTGAAAGGCAAAATTAAGTAGTTTGCTGAGGGCCACACAGTGAATCATTTGTAGAGCCAAATTGTTACTGTAAATCTCCACACCTAGGCAATGATTATGCTGCTGTGACTCAGACAAGATATTATTCTAGAACATCAATTGCCGCTGCATAACCAGTGTCATACACTGGCTCCAACACACTCTTCATTATGTTCAGCTGCATGCTGGACTTTTAAACTTGTCTCCATTTTGCTCAGAAATTAAGTAGGTGCTATTCAGAATTCCCTCAAAAATTTAAAGAGGCAGTCAGCTTTCTGGAACTGGAAGTTTCTTTCAAAAAGGGTTAAAAGCACTGTTCAGGTGTCTTACTTAATTTTGTCAGATAACTTACATCCAGGCTCAGCTAAACATTCCTATAACAATGTTTTTGAGGGGTAACGTTTTCTACCCACCGCAGTGAATCTGAGATAAATGTCTGGGAGACCCTGCCGTAACTTTACTGGCATCTATATTTTGAAGCACCGTAGAATAGTGTGATTTTCTGATGGTCACAATGTAAACAATTTTGGAGAAATATTTTGAAATCACTTGAAGTGTAAGCAAACCCCATCACTTGTCTGTTCTAAGCTCTACTGCTGCTGGTGCAGCTGTGCAGCCTTTTACAAGATAGGAACAAGTTTTGTCTGCAATTCAAGACAACTAGAAATGGTGATTAGTATAGCACCAAGCCAGCTACACTGTTTTCAATCTGATGAACGTTTATGAGCTCTGGCCTCTTGCTGCCCTTTTCCTCACAGGTCCTAGCCTGGTTGAACTTGTGTTTGGCTGCAGAAGAATATGGAGTCCATGAAAGATGAGTCCTTGATGACACTGAAAAAGAGACAAATCTGTTAAACACAAAACCATAATCTAGATCTCTCTCTCCTCTAACATCAGTTATTCATTTGTGTGATTCCATTAATGTTCAGGTAGGCTTAGTGTTTTTCAGTTCACAAGCATGGTTGAAAACCTGCCCTCGCTGGATACTTCTGACCATTTTCACAGGTATTGAACACTTGCTTTTGGTAACCTTTGAACACTGGCTGCATATACACACATTTCAAAAATGTTGTAGATGGCTACTCTCCAGTAACAACAGATACTGTAATTTGTATAAGCTGTTATGAGTCTTCTGCTAACAGAAGTATCCACATGAAGTACCTTCCATCCTAGCAAACAAGCTTACACCTTTCAACCATAAAATTTATTCCATTTAAACAATTAAGCAGTCACTTCTCTCTCAATGCACTGTATAATCTCAAAAAAAAGATATACTAAACATAGTTTAAACCTTTCCAGTGACTTACTGTTTCAAGCTCTCATTGCAATTTCACTAAAATCATCCCATGCCCTACCCATATGTCAACCACATCAATTCTGTCATCTCTTTTTTGCCTTTGGTTTAAGACAAATCTATCATTCCCGATTCCAGCTTCACGAGTGCTGCAGAATCCACAGCTGCTGATTTCTATGCAAGAACTGCTGCATTTTAGTAGTAGAACCAGACCTCTTTGACAGCATCACAAAAAAATTCCTCTAAGGTTTTGCCCAACTAAAACCTGAACATTTTTGTCCACAAATAATTTTCATTTATTCACACATTTCAGTCCACAAATAATTTTCACAAACATTTTCACTATTATTTTCATCTTTTCACAACTTTATAAAATCACAGCCTAGAAAAAAAATTGACTGTCATAATCCAGTCACACCGTTGGTATGCATATGTAATAGATTTTTTTTCCATCATGCCTCTTTGAGAGACATATCTGATCTCAGTTTAAAGATGCCAACTTGTGGTGAATCTACTACTTCCTTCAACAAACTGTAATATTATTTAATTATAGAAATCTGTATCTTTACAAGGTAGAATTTGTTGAATACATCTGCAAAGGTGAAAAAAAAAGGTTAATCTGTCAGGTCTTGTCTATATCTTTTAACATAAATACATACACAGAGCCATAATTTACACTCTGAGGCTCTTTTGCCAGTGTCTAGAACAATGCAGTGGTCCTCCTTTTTGCTTTGTCCTGGTATTTATTTCCATATTTTTTCTTAAGGGCAGGACATGGTCTTTCCAGTGTGGGGTGTTCCTGGTTGCAAGCTTCCCTTTTATCCATCTAAGGATGTATTACAGAGAGAGATCACGTCGTGATAATAATTTATGAAGACCCACCAAAGTCCTTTTCTGAGTTGCTGAGACAGTCTCCTTAAGTGTTCCTCCTAAATGTATTACTTTGCTTTTGGCTGTGTTTAAATATATTTTTCTGTTTCTTGACTGTTAACCAGGCAATTCAAATCAATTTTTAAAAGCAACTCTTATTTCTTATTGGTATGCGTTATCTAATTTTGTGTTATCTAAATGTTTGGCAAAAATATCGGAAAACTTGATCTATGGTCAGCACCACCAGCAAAGTTGTAATTTGCTGATGTTTCTTCATTAACAACTCCAATTTAAGTTCTGTCACTAGAGTAGTTTTTAATCAGTTTAATGTGACTTTTTAATCCTGTATAGTGCAAGTTGCTATAGATTGCCTGGGGCCTTTGTTTGCTTGCTTTTTAAAAATGGGATATATTCCTAACGAAAGTAACTTGAAGAAATCCTAATATCCAGTAAAGAACATTGACAACACTGTGTTTGTATCAACCTAAGGAGTACAATATAAGTAAAGGTGCAAAAGGGTTTATGTTTCTTCAGCGAGGCTTGTTTTGTATCGTGGGGAGAGGCGTTTCCATTAGTCGCCCAAACTACAAATGTTAGGTGCCTACAAGGCAACAGGGTGGGATTGATACCTCCAATATCTACAATTTGATAAGCTAGTTATTTTAGCTTCTCAGCTAGTTCTTTTGAGACTCTTGGGTCTAAAATAATATAAGCCTGTTGATATGAATATGTTCAATTTCAGCAGTTGCTTCCTTACCTCTTTCTTTGTTACAGATGGCAAACTTCATTTCCATCCACAACATCATATGGGATGGATACATCCTCCTGTTTCATTCCAAGTGCAGAACAGAAATATTTATTAAACATTTCTGCCTTTTCTGCATCATTATTTATGATTTCCACCATCTGCAATTTTCAGTGGAACTATATCTGACCTAGGATTCTTTTTGATGTTAAAATGTTTTCAAATTGCCTTCTTGTTGTTTTTAACCATATTGGCCATTGATGTTAAACGAAGTTGTTAATTTTTTTACTTATAAATCTCAGTGTACAACTTATATTCTTCTCCATTCTTGATACATCATTATTTTATGTTTCTATGCTACTTTTACGTGTTTTAATCTGCACATTTTGACCACTGTGCATTTTTGTGTGTAAGTTTATGTGCTTGAACAATTCCCAGTATTCATTAATATTTCCTAATTTTTTTCCTGCTCAGTTATGCTAACTGATCCAAGTGTGGATAAAATGGACCTCTAAAACATCTAAGTATGCCTATTTGGTCTTATATATATATCAAGTTTATAAAGTAAATATAACCAGGTTGTGATCACTAGTCCTTAACTACTCTTCCTGTTTGATGGTCACCAGTGGGTGACCATTCATCTCTTTGGCCATTAGAATGATGTTCTGTTTTGAGCTTCTTTATGAAAGATGAATCTCTACACTCAGATTATCTGCTATTATTTTTAGAAGCTCTAAGGAATCCTGGTGCTGGGAAAAAAAAAAAAAAATCCCAAGTTTAACCTGTACTATGATAGCAGAGGGAGGTTTTCTCCCCACACCGAAAGAAACATGTCAAAAGAGCAGCTCATCCCACTGCCTAAAAGGTTGGTTTTTCTCTGCAATGTACACAGGTATCCTATCTATAGTTATGTTTTGATTCAGAAGTAGAGTTCTTGTTACTTGATTATTTTTGATGCTTCGACAAATGAAACAGTCCATCTCATATCCCTCTTCCTTATTTTGTATGAGGATTAAAAAGTTTAACCACTTCAAGTGAGATTCCATCACTACGGCATATTACCAAGTTTCAGAAATATTAACTATATGACATTTCTTCTTGTATATAAATACTGCCTCCGACCACTTATTACCAAGATTCTCGAAACACAGTGTAGTGCTTCTTTTACAATACAGTATATCCCTTATCACTTGGCTTTGTTGCATGTCTGGTATCCTGGTTGTAATTCATACACACAGAGATGCAGAGACACAAATACATGTTGGCCACCACTTCCCTTTATTGTTACTCAACTCCATACTTAGTTTAAGGCCCTTCTGGCAGTTTTTCATTGACTGGTATGGCTCTTGAGACATGGTGAACAGAATCAGTTTCCCATTCCTCTGGTAAGAGAGAAGCAGCAGCCTGTCAGATGATGCCTGACAAAGTAGTAGTATGAACCCACATCCTGCTGACTTAAATCTCACTTAGGTTTGACTTTAAATTCTTCTAGAATTCAGAATCTAGAAAAACAGCCAATTTTTAGTAGTCCATCCTATTCCCCTGAAATGTCCTGCAGGTTCTTCCTAGTATTGTGTCAACGACTACATTTTTGTTGTCCTGTTAAGGATGCTTTCATGGGCTTTTTCAAGGTTCTGCTGGTCTGAACTAGACCCTAGTTCTTTATGAATGTTAATCCAAAAATGTCTTCTTAAAGCTAATCAAACAGTATGGAGAAATAAAACAATCCACATTTACAGACATTCATTGTCTTGCAGGTAAAATGATCAATTATAAATAGATAATGTATGACATAATTGTCATGTGAAACAGCTTGCATGTAATCCATAGACTGAAATTCTTTGCCTAAACTATTAATCAAATAGCTTCAACTGATGAACAAAAGAATTCAAGTCTGCACTCGGATAATTTGCAAATAGGAAAAAAAGAAATAGATTTGTCAAATTAATTATTCATTATAAGTAGTTCAACCAGATCTATCCCTTTTTATCATTTACATTGGTTTTAAATTCTTAAACTGGTTTGGGAACCTTAAAGAGCAAGATTTGCTATAAATGCTTAATGCAATGATCATTTATATATGGCACTGTAAACGTACAAACATATTTTACTGAGCATTGAATTAGGTAGTGGAGACCATGAGAGAGTGGTTATGATACCTTTAATTCTCAAAAAAAGATAGAAGTCTGATATTTTCAGACTGAAGTATGAACTGGATACCTGCAGTTTGAAGATCCCTGTTGCAGGTGACACTCATCACAGTTTATGGCACTGTGTCCGTACCAGGGCAATAAGCCAACACTGACAGGGATGCAATGGCCACACTCCACGGTCCTTGGGCTACAGGAGCGTCCTGATTTCTAGAAATGCTCATCTGCAGCTCAGTGGCAAATGTGTTTGGTATTTTGTTTTGGGGTTTGGGTTTTTTTGTTTGCCTTTTTTTTTTTAGCAACCTTTTTCTATAATATTTAGCATGGTAAGACAAATAGGTTCACAGAAGGTGATCATAGATGTAAACAGATGAATGAATACATCATTCTGGTCAATCAGCATGATTTGAGGTGGGATATTTTTTTCTAAAATACCACTGCTTTCTGACAACTGGGGTAATATCGTCAAACACATCAGAAGAGCTCAGATTCTGGCATCCTTGTCCACAGTATATAGCATCAAGCTCCATAGGCAACCCTACGGAAACCATGTAAATCTTACACTGTGTACTTTATGTGTTACTATAATCAAAACTTCTTGCTAAATTTGGAAGATTAAATGTGATTAGGGAGCTCAGTGAGAAACATAATTTTGAAGTCTGACAGTAATATAAATGACAAAAAACATAGTAGGATTCTATGAAAGAAAGAATCCCTGGTCCTGAAAGAACTGGCGGATGGGGTTTAGAAATCTCTATCCATCATATTCAAAAAGTCATGGCAGTCTGGTGAAGTTCCAGCTGACTGGAAAAGGGGAAACATAATCCTCACATTTACAAAGGGAAAAAAAGAGGACTCAGGA
>NW_010245399.1:0-1601 GCF_000690775.1 Eurypyga helias | reverse complement strand
CCCCCGCCACTGGATGTGGTGCTGGAGGGTTCTCATCCCATGGTTTTGTTGGAGGAGGTAGAGCCTTGCGATGGTCATGCCAAGATGGTCAAGCCTAAAAGTGCTGCGGGGGGGCAGGGCAGGCACCAAGCAAGTCTTGAAGCCATTAAGGTGAGACCAAACAGAGTCAGCTCTCTTCTTGCGGCGGGAAGAGAGACCTCAACAACCATGCAGGAGAAGGAAGATGCCAGCACCGAGGCTCCAAGTTTCCAAAAAGGACTATAAAAGGGAATGTTGGGTGGTTGGGAGACTCTTCCAGCCTGGAGACAGGACCCCAGGCCAAGCCCACGCTGCCGAGGTGGACCCTGACTTCACGCTTGATGGGATGGTGAGGGGAGGCTCACGTTGGTCCGAAATGCCAAACTGGAAGGGATTGGGACATGGCTTCTCCTCCTCCTCCCCCCTGTGGCTTTCTCCTTCCTCTCCCAATTGCCTTCCAGTGGCTGCTCAGCCTTCCTCCCCTCATCACCACCCCCCTGCCAGGCGAAACCAGCATGGGCACCCCTCATCCTTCAAGCCAGAGAGAAGCACAGGTGGTGGAGGTTTATCTGCAGAGGAATGACCGGGGAGCTAAGCACCAAAACCAAACCATGGAATCATGGAATGGTTTGGGTGGGACCTTAAAGCCCTCCCAGTGCCACCCCCTGCCATGGGCAGGGACACCTTCCACTAGACCAGGTTGCTCCAAGCCTCATCCAGCCTGGCCTTGGACACTTCCAGGGATGGGGCATCCACAGCTTCTCTGGGCAACCTGTCCCAGTGCTCCCCACCCTCTCTGGGAAGAATTCCTTCCTGATATCTAACCTAAACCTCCCCACTTTAAATTTAAACCCGTTACCCCTTGTTCTGTCACTCCCTGCCCTTGGAAAAAGTCCCCCCCAGTTTTCTTGTAGCCCCCCAGGGACTGGAAGGGGCTCTGAGGTCTCCCCGGAGCCTTCCCTTCTCCAGGCTGAACCCCCCAACTCCTTCAAACCACAACAGTTTTTCCTCCACCTCCAGCCAAGGAAACCCAGCAAAAGGAACACACAAATCCCATTATTTGGGATGAGAAAGGGAGAGAATCGCTGTCAGGCAGCTGGGCTTGCTCCGTGACTCACCGCGGGCTGGGAGAGCAGCTACGGGTGGAGCGGGGCTCCCCCAGACACGGTTGCATCGCAGCTGCTTGGAGGTTTGTACTGAAAGACCTTTTTTCAAAGCCAGGTTGTTGGGTTTTTTTGCCCTGTCAAAACACACATTCCCATTGGAAACACTCAGGGACATTACTTCTCACATGGGAAGATAAATGGGGTTTGGATTGCTGCGTGAAGCATTTCCAGGCAGACCCAAGCCTCCTCCTTGATGACCATCAAATCTCCGGCTCATCCTCTACAACCAAGGCTGGTCCTTGGTGGAGAAGGGGTGCAGGGGCTGCGGTCTGCTTTCACGCCACCAAAATCACAGCCACCGCTGACGTCCCAGCACAGTAAAAGGGCATCAAACCTTCTCATCTGCCGCGATTTTGCTGGTACACGGCCCCTGGCAACTTCTCAAGTGATGAACCAGCTCCGAGGAGAAGGACTTGG
>NW_010245398.1:0-20360 GCF_000690775.1 Eurypyga helias | reverse complement strand
CAAACCAAACCATTCTATGATTTACAAAGTAAGTTAACATTTTTCTTGAGGCTCTAAATCAGAGTGGGGTTTGAGGGTGTATATAGTCAAGTGTGTACATATTATGTACAAACTTGTTGCACTGCAGCTGTTCTGTTCAGGAAGATACACAGTTTACAAGCAATGATGTGTAACATAAGGCACACCTCCAAACCTAATCCAGGGTAAGAAGGAGCTCATGCTATGTTTGGGTTTTAGACACTTAGAATGTAAAATTTGCTGCGATGCTGTTGGTTGTATTTCACGATTGAAAGTGATTACAAGTCATAGAGGTGCTCAGTTCTAAGGAACTAAGTGTAAAGAAACATCTGAAAGGTAATAAAGCTTATGTATCTCATTCTTTCTATGAAAATATACAATAAACCAAGATGTGTCCACTTTCTTAGAGGGTAGATCAGCTGTAAAGAAACATAGAAGGCTACTTTCTCTACTGCTTACAAAACATGTATCTGATTTCTTAGATCAGGGAACAAAGAACATGTGTAACTGTCCAGGGTTGTGGAGTGGGCTAGTTTTTTTTGCTTTTTATTCTGTTTGTTTTAAATATGGTACTGCAGAGTTAATGCTTTGTCTGGCCAGTCCTTATAAGCTGGTAGCTCTTCAGTGAAGTTCCTGAACTGTGTCTGCTTACCCACCACACGCTGAGGAATGCTGAAGTTAGCGACTGACTATGAGACCATAGGATTAGCTTTATAGAAAAGTAAATAATAAACACTTTCTACTGCCTGGGTCAAGATGGCCATTTGCAAGGTGACTGGAAGGTGTATAAGAAATTTAAGGAGACTTGGGTTAAGCAAAAGGCTGCTTGTTGTGTCTTCCTATTTCTGCTTTCATGGCATGAGGCGATGAAATAGTTTTTAATTGATTGTGATTTTTTTAATTGCATGCAGATGCTGGCCATACACTAAATCATCAATGGAGAGTCCCCTATGAGGCTGAACAGCCTTTCACAGTTGGAATAATCTGTTTGAATAGTCTCTGTGGGCTTGTTCTGTGGTTCATACCTCATTGGGTGGGGTAAATCTGTCTCGGCTGGATAACAAGTTGTGGAGCAGAAACCTTTCAAGTGAGACTAATGAGATTTTTTTTAAGTTAGTGTATAGCTGCCTTAACTGAGTATTTATACTTTTACTTATTTCTATACTAAGCATTTTCTTTTTTACACTAATAAATCTGTGTGTCAACATCTGATGTTCCAGTGTAGCTAGATGGGACTTTTTTTTAAGCATTGGAGGAATGTTGCTTTAAAAACAAAAACTCAACTGTTTTGCTCCTTGCTGAAAAGGTGTGTTTGGTTCTTCTGTGGACTGTGTAAACTTATAAATGTTGTGATCTTAGATATACTTTCAGTTAAATTTATAGTAAGCCATAGGAAGTTGAACCTCTTTAGGTGGCTGCCCATATGTACCTTCCTGTGCAGATACACTGGAAGAGCCTGACCTCAGACCTCTTGTGCAGTGTGCCAGCTGGCTCATGTGTTGGATATAATAGATCATTGGAAGTCTGCTTCTGCTACCATTCATAAATATTTCTTAGGCCTGAAGGTTCGCATCCGAGTGTCTGTCTGCTTTTGTGGGGGTGAGGACTTCAGGCGGCAAATTAATTACGTGGACAGAGCTTAACTGTCTCTGACTCCTTGGGTACAGTCTCTCCAGGGAGCTAGAGAAGGGGATACAAGTTCCTTGCCAAGCTGTATGTCTGTCTCATCCATCACAAGTAATCAAGTCGTCCTTTTCAGGGAGGCTGTGAACGTGCCTCTGTGAGCAAAGGGAGCTTTGAGACAGAACTACTCAAGAAATATTACTTAAGAACATGTTCTTGGTTGTGCCACCACTGTATCGGAGCTTTTTCAGTGCTAAGCTGTTTCTGGGTAAGATTTTGTTTAGAATGGTGTGGAGAGCATAGCAACAAAAGACAACCAAGGAATCAACTCTTTATAGTATTCCTCTTGATTATTAACCTAACGCTGCCAAGTCCACAGCTAAACCATGTCCCGAAGCACCACATCTACATATCACACCACTTGTGACCACTGGATTTAACTCCATTCACCACTGCTCTTTGGGCCTGGCCACCCAGCCAGTTTTTCACCCGGCAAAGAGCACACCCATCTAAGTCATGAGTAGCCAGTTTCTCTAGGAGAATGCTGTGGGAAACAGTGTCAAAGGCCTTACTGAAGTCTAGACTTGTGGTCACAAGTGGACCACAGCCTGAACAACTTCAGCCTGGAGAAGAGAAGGCTCTGGGGAGACCTTATAGCATCTTCCAGTACCTGAAGGGGCTACAAGGAAGCTGGGGGGGACTTTTTAGAAGGGCCTGTAGTGACAGGACAAGGGGTAATGGGTTTAAATTGAAAGTGGGGAGGTTTAGATTAGATATCAGGAAGAAATTCTTCCCAGAGAGGGTGGTGAGGCACTGGAACAGGTTGCCCAGAGAAGCTGTGGATGCCCCATCCCTGGGAGTGTCCAAGGCCAGGCTGGATGAGGCTTTGAGCAACCTGGTCTAGTGGAAGGTGTCCCTGCCCATGGCAGGGGGGTTGGAACTAGGTGGTCTCTAAGGTCCCTTCCAACCCAAACTGTTCTACAAGTCTGTTTCTTTTAGTAAATAAATACCTGAGGCCAGAGAACAGCTTAATGCATTTATTTGCCTTTGTCCATTTAGTTGTGACTTCTTTACATCCCTTAATCATTCTGTAGTTATTTGAAGTGTAGTAACGCTTTACTGTATGTGGTGTAAATATGCTTCCAGAAAACATTTTTTATGAGGTTTGTCAGAGCTTTCCAGAATGTGTTTATATGTTTTATTACATTTTGAGACATTTATGCTTGATGCATTTGACTTTGGGCATGTCACCTTAGCTGCTCTTTCTGAAACAAAATGTTCAGCATTTTTTGCCTATTGTGGCTAAATAAAATACCATTCTTCAAACTGTATTCTTTAATCCTCTAGAACAAGGTTTAATCCGTTTCCCTCCTCTCCCAGAGTGTATCTTGAAGTGTATCCATGCTTGGTCAAATACTACTTTTTAAAATTTTTCTGCCTCTGGTATTTAATTTTACTTTTGCAACCAGCTTTTTTTTCTTAATGTAGGATTGGGTTTTTAGCTGTTGAACTTTTGTTTTTACCATCTGTAGATTTCACTTAATTGGTGAATGTAGCCATTATCCATTATTATGCTTATAGTCAGATCTTTAAGTCTCTTCTGTGTTTTGGGTATATATAGAGAGACCGTATTCTTTCTTTCTTTCTTTAGTATTCTTGTTCCCTTAAGGGGCTGGTTACTTGCTGGATATGATAGGCATGTTTAGAATGTAGCTACAAAACAAGGTTGAGCATTTCTTAAAATGCTTAGGAATTCTACGTGGCTCTTGTAAGCCACGGACCTGATATTGGAATTATTTCATTGTCACAAAGTGTGCAGATATTAACATTTGTATATATTGTAAATAGCAAACTCCGTGGTGTGAATTCAAAACTGTATGGGTGAATTTTGAGTCTTCAGCCTTGGAATGAACAACAATATTGTTGACAAGGTTTGGTTTCAGAAATCAATAGCCTTAAATCAATCAGTATATAGATTTTTGTGTCAAAAGTTGCAGCCCATATTCTAGGCAACAATACCTTTTTAAAAACAAACAAAAAAAATCTTTAATAGTACATATCAGCCTGCTAGAAAACTGCACAAGTCTCTGGCTTTATTGTTAAGGGAAGTTCTTGTAGAGTCTTTTTCCTATGCACCTTTCTTCAGTTGGCTCCGTTTGGACACTTAAACTAATAACATAAATAAATAAGTATTCCAAAATATAGCTTAAAAAGGATACTAACCAAATGTACTTGATTACTTTCTGCTGTAAGCTGCCAAAAATTGCACCTGTGTCCCTTCCATATTGCCAGTTAAAACGGGTGATCAAAGGTAGCTTATGAAAGGTGAAGTAAACTCTATGAGGATGCATCCAATTTTTTTCCAAATTAAGTAATTATTTCTGTGTAGTTTCTCTAATTCTGCCTGAGTATTTTTTCCAGTCTATTAATTTATTTAAACATGATAGTAAAACATAACTTCAGTTGATTTTTTTTTTTTACATGCAGGTTTCTACAATCCAAGAACTTGTTACTGGTTATGAGGCCTCTTTGAAAACTTGTGACCTTTTTAGTACATGTGGTAAGTCTCTCTGGTCTTTTAGTAATCACAGTGTAATTAATATTACTGTTTATGGCAGTTATTAAGAACTGTTGAAGTGCTGATACTTCTTGAAAGAAAATAGTTGTAATATCTTCTGGTAAATGAATGCATTATAGGAAATATTCACTGAATTTGCCAAGCTTTGGGTTTTTGTTTTTGTTTGTTTTTCAAATGCAGTCTTCCACCTTACTGGTTACTGTTAATTTTCCGTTTCATTGCAGAAAATGGAGAGAAAGAGCCCCCAACGACACTGCTCTGGGTCCGATATTTCCTGGCACAGCACTTTGACAAACTTGGCCAGTGTTCTTTGGCCTTGGATTACATTAACGCTGCAATTGCAAGCACTCCAACATTAATAGAACTGTTCTATTTAAAAGCAAAAATTTACAAGGTAAAAAGTGAATTTGGACATGTAGAGTACCTAGTTTATAAGAAAAAGACCCCCAACTACCCAGTGAACTGGTGTGACTGTGTGGGTATTATTTCAGTTAGTAATGGTTGTGAGCGTTGGTTTTCATGCATGTTTCTTTTCGGGCAATCTTCTGTGTGGAAGAAAACTAAACCCCTTTTGTTTAGGTTTTGCAAAGCAAGTCACAACTTGCAGCAAACTGTCATTCTAAAAAAAATCTGGGGAGCGGGGGGGGGGACCGTAAGCAATAATACTGCCTTTTGTTATTTCTGAGGGAGAAATACCAGTAACTGTAGACTTCAGGAGTTGGCCAATAGCAGTCTTATACTGAAAGTTAACTATTTAATTTCTCCCTAACAGCATGTAGGTAACCTCAAGGAAGCTGCCAAATGGATGGATGAAGCACAGTCTTTGGACACTGCAGACAGATTTATCAATTCTAAGTGTGCTAAATACATGCTGCGAGCAAATATGGTGAAGGATGCAGAGGAGATGTGCTCGAAGTTCACCAGAGTAAGTATATGGCTTTAATGAAGGGAGGTTCTGTTTGCGTCTGGCAGTTTATTTTTCACTCCTGTATCTTCTGACACAAAACCCCAACTTTATTAGTGTCCATTTTTAAGATAATGCTCTTTCACTTAGTGTTAGATAACTCTGTAGAAGCATAGAATGGTTTGGATTGGAAGGGGTCCTTTTGAAGATCATGTAGTCTAGCCCCACTGCTCTGGGCCTCAGCGCTGGATGCAGTGCTCCAGCTGTGTAGACCCAGTAAATAGTGGAAAAAATGGTTGTTCGAAGGTGGTTATCCAGAAGTGTTTTTATTGCCATACTCCTGAGAGCCTCTATGGAACTGCATCCCGGCAGTTCCATCTGTGCTAACCACAGAGGAATGCGCACTATACTCGTTACGATTTAGCTTTAACGTAAATTAATTTGGACTTGAACTTTTCATCCCTTGAGGCTAGTACTACAGACAATTTTGTTAAAGCAAATCCTATCCTTAAAAGATGGGGTAAGCACTTTAAGGTCCAACTTTTTGACACTGAACAAAAATTAGATTTATAAAGACCAGTTTTCCATATTATATATGTAACTAAATAAGATGGCTACTTAGTGGGATTTCCTGGAGCACATAAATGAATTAGGCTCCTTAATTCTTCTTAACTTTAGGTATGAAAACACTTCAAAGTGAATTCAAGCTTTCCAAATATTTCTGGGAATGGTGGAAAATTCGATTATTAAAACTCAGTGTATTTTTGGAAGTAGTAGAGCAAGAAACACAGAACTTTAGCTTAGAGACCTATGGTAAGATAGGATAAATCTGATCCTAAATTATTAAACGTTGTGAGCTGAACTGTGTTTTTCTTTCTCGTGTAAAGACTGTTCTGAAAATTTGGTGGCTAGCATTCATGATACATGGAACATGCTTTCTGTTTGCTTATAGTTTCAATGCTCTAGATTAAGATAAAGAGTAAATCCTAGGATTTCTTCTTGTAAAAGTATGAAGTATAAATCTCACTCTGTTTACCTAGACTAACAAGTTTGAAGAAACTTAAAATTGTCATACTGCATGGTAAAGCACTAAGTACACTGGTGGATTTTTAGACTAGTAGATGCCACTTACCTGACAGAGGAGAAAACAATGAAAATTATTTGATAGACTTTAGGATTTTAAAAAATAGTTTTGTTTTCTGCCCCCAGAATTGTAGAAGTAAGTTTGTGTAGACAAGCATGCATTAATCTTAATCTGTTGAGACATTCATCTTTAACATAATTGTTTGGGTTTTGTTTTAATCAGTTAAATCTACCCCTTTCTCTCTTGGGAAGCATAGGGTGTCACAAGTATTATTCTCAGTCATTGAGTGGCTATAATCTATTTTGTATTATATTCTAAGTAGTTGAAGGATTGACTGTTTCGTTCTAATGGCCTGAAACTAGTTATAGTTGAAAGAAGCAGCTGGTAAATTATAATAGCAAAAAGTGATAATGCCACTTACTTCAGGAAGGAACTTCTGCTATGGAAAACCTAAACGAGATGCAGTGTATGTGGTTCCAGACCGAATGTGCCGCAGCATATCAAAGGCTGGGGAAGTATGGTGATGCCTTGAAAAAATGCCACGAAGTAGAAAGGGTAAGTAGGTGCAACAACTATCTTTTCTTTCCCAATATTTCTCACACACTGATGAAGATATTTGATGTAATCAGCATGATTTTCTTGTATATAGATATATAAAGCTTCTAATATAATGATTTTTAAAAACAGATTAATACTTGATTTATTGTAATAGATGTCATCCCTAGCTATTATGTGAAAAGGAATGGAAAATTTGAAGTGAAAAGGATTCAATATAAAATACATTTCAGTTGGCTTTTTAAAGAGTGCCTAAGTCTTTGAAAGATCACATTACAGTTTTAGTCAACACAGATTTTTCTGGGTGGGTTTTTCAACTACTGACAGGTTCTCTTGGACAGTCGGTTCTGTAAGGACATTTCTATGCCTGTTCAATATCGCCTGCAAATAATATCAGTTGTAACTTCATTCACTTCCATCTAATTAAAATGAGAGACTAAGAAAGGAAATTGCATAAGTTACGTGTGTGTTCTTTTTTTCTTGAAGCACTTTTTTGAGATAACAGATGATCAGTTTGACTTCCACACGTACTGCATGAGAAAGATGACTCTTCGTGCCTACGTAGACCTCTTGAGGTTGGAAGATGTGCTCAGGAAACATGCCTTCTACTTCAAGGCTGCTCGATCAGCAATTGAAATCTACTTGAAGCTGCATGATAATCCTCTTACCAACGAAAGCAAAGAACAAGAAGTGAATTCAGGTATCCAGACCTTAATGGAGGCTTCTATGTGTATGACACATGTAAAAGCTTATTAAGCAAAGTTAGTTATGTGCTACAGAATAAATGAGTTGTAACCTATGCAAGTTTGTCCTCTTTTCTGTCACGACTTGGTAACTGAAAAGAGATCATAAATAACATGTCAGAGCTGTTGTCTTCTCCGTTCTCCTCTCATTGTGTTGTAAAACTAGTACATGAATTAACCTAGCTGTAGTGGGGATACTTTGGGAGAAGTGGCATTTCAGAATATTAAGAGGAAAAATAAAATTCAGTTCAGTCATTAATCTGTTTAAGAGAAGTGTCATTAACAGATGAATTATGAAACAAGGGATAGATTTTAGTGGGAAGACAGTCTGAATTGTAGGAATTTAATTTTCATCTAGTATATTTGATTTATTACATGGTAATACTAGTTAACACTGTTAAATATTTTCATTGTTAACATAACTTCAGGACCAAAGAATACAGGAATAAGTGTGCTTTAGCAAAATTAATACATTTCGGAAATGATTTAACATTAGTTTTAAATGGAAAGCAGATGTCTTTAAGAAACTGTTGAGGTGTGGTTTGTGAATCTAAGGATTTAATGACAAATGAGTTATGAGGGTTTTTTCCTTTAAGATAAACAGTTGCTTTTCCTTTTGTGGAATCTCAGCTACTGAGAGCACTGCAGTAACTGTTGACTGAAGGGGTGAAATTAATGTCTGGCTCTTTGCAAAGGGAAGAATATTTGACATGGGGATGGGCGAATGTTAAACTAAAAATGACACTTAATATTGCCAATACAGTCTTAGCACTCACATGTGAGTAATAGGCTTTTCTGTATCTGCCTGTGTGTAATGAAGTGCGTATGAGAAGAGGCTCGTTTTGCAGCACAGTTGAACTTGCATTTTTTCTTTCTCTCCAGTTTTAATTTCTTTCCTTATATAATGTAAGATCAGTGTATGAGAGAGGATCTTGATAGCGGTATGTCATAGAAAATAAGGTGGAGAAGAGTCTAAGGAGCAATCTTAGTTCATTTGCCTGCTGTGCATTGGGATTCAGTAGGCTCATCCACAGGGGAAGACCGCACTGTATGAATGGGGTAAAAAGAACGCTTCCTGCTCCTTGTTTCTCTGTCACAATGGTGGCTGCTCCCAGCGGGGAGAGGTCATGGTGCAATAGCCACAAAAGGGATGTGTTAGTCCCTCAGTAGCTCGTTGCTCTGTTCCTTGCCACGTTATTAGCACAAATCCTGTCCTCAGCAAAACACCACAGTAAACAGAGTGGAAACTACAGTGTTATTCTGGCTAAATCGGTCAGGTCACTGGGGACAACAGGGAAGAGCAAAAAAAAAAAAAAGGGGGGGTGAATGGAGAGGCTGAAGGCTCCTCACTGCTGTGTGAACCTGTAGGAAACAGTCTTCTGTGTGTTCTGCCTTCCATGCAACTGTTAATCCTTCTTGGTTTATCTAAATGCTACTTCAGTCTCAAATCTCAACACAGCAAGCAGCCTGAAGGTTCACACAAAGGTCCTGCTAATACATACCAGAGTATTTTACCTCTCCTCACCCCAAACAACATCAGTTTTTGCTTGCAGCCAAAACTTGCTTGCAGCCGAAACTGATGTTTAGCCATCCCATGGCATTTGCAGAAAATAAGTGCAATTGTCATGGACGTGTACTGTTCAAACACTTTAATGGGAGATAACAAGCTTGTTTTAAGATGGAACGCAAATCCAACTGGGTGTTACTGGTTGGCATTGGAACCAGCTGAGCTACAGCCAGTATGGGAGTATTGCCCTTGAAAACCATTGTTTGTTTTCCGAGGTAAAACCTGTCATAGATGCAACAATTTTGTACTTCACCTTTCAAATAGTTGAGGCTTCTCTAACAAGTATGTTGGAAAATATGCAAGATCAAGTGCTGTGTTATGCTGTAAATAGTAATTCAGTAGTAATGTTGGACTGTATAGTGATGGTAGTCTGGCAAAGTGCTGATATTTATGGAAACCGTTGTACAAGTATGCACATTTTTACATGGGAGAGGAGTATAGTGGCAGGTCTGAGTGTTGTTTGAGAGAAACAACTTTTTTAATTTATTCAGAGAGTATTTAATTACCTGTTTGTTACCTTAATTTGTAGAAAATCTCTCAGCCAAAGAATTGAAGAAAATGCTTAGCAAGCAGAGAAGAGCACAGAAGAAAGCCAAACTTGAAGAGGAAAGAAAACATGCAGAAAGAGAGCGACAACAGAAGAATCAAAAGAAAAAGCGAGATGAAGAGGAAGAGGAAACTAGTGGACCCAGGGAAGAGCTAGTTCCTGAAAAACTGGAAAGGGTTAGCATGGTCTTTCATGTTAAATTTATCTGGTTATCATAAAAAGCTTATAATACAGGATTACTATCCTGTTCCCCTGAAAGAATCCAGAGTGTTTTTATAAAATCATTTTTGCATGCAAAGATACCGTTTGATACTTTATTTGGATCTGTCTTGTGCTTGTTTGCTCTTGGCTTGTTTTTTCCTGTCAGGTGTCTGGGGAGAAGTGTAAAATGCATGGGCTGTGCAGCAATCTCACCATCTCCATTTCAAAAGGAACCATCCATAGAAAAAATCATCAACACTCATTACCTGTCAAGCACGTAGTTAAGCTTTTAAGTCCTAAACATTAATTGCACTTTATTTTTCCTCTAGTAAATCAAAGTTCTATATTAATAATATTGTTACCTTCTTTACTTTTTTTTTCCCAAACAGTAGGGCCATCCTTCATTAAAACAGACACTGAGCAAACAGGTGATTCTTGCCCGAAGACCTTGGGTTTTCGTACAGTGAATAGAGAAAAACGAACAGAAATGTGATTGTAGTTCTCAAAATTTGAAGACATGAGCCAGTGTTTCTCTGAGCACAAAGAAGTGTCTCTTATCACAGTAACTCCAGAAGTTTGTTGTGTAAGGCAGTGATATGTGTCCTAAATGCTAAATTACAGTACTGAGTACGTTACATAAGCAGTGACAGAGTTAGCAGTGGTGTTGTCTTCTGTCAGTATGGAATCATGAGTAAACACTTTTAAATACTGCTGTTCAAATAAACATGTTGTGGTTCAATTCTGAAAGCTGTCTACAGTTCACCTTTTGGCCTCTGATTTAAATGCTCTGAATAACAGAAACTGTCCTTCATGGGTTTTATTTGATGTTTACTTTAAGCCTTAAATTTCACTGTGTTTTTATTAAAACAGGTAGAAAATCCATTAGAAGAAGCCATTAAGTTCCTTATACCACTTAAGAATCTTATTGGAGATGACATAGAAACACATTTATTAGCATTTGAAATATACTTTAGAAAAGGTAAAGTACTGCATGATATTTTTTCTTCTCCACAGAATTTTAACCCCTCACTGTATCCTGTGTTACCCGAGTGTAGCCTAAAATGGTCTGGAATAGATGTTTACTTGACTGACTCTGGGGTTTGCATCATATCCAGTAATTCTCGGGGAAATAGTATTTTTGTTTAGCCACCCTTAAACAAAAATACAAAGAGCAAATAACTCGTAGTATATACTAATAAATGCTGCAGAAAGATCTTTAATTATCTAGAGGAAAACAAAGCCAAACAGGTGGTAGCATCATCTATGCAGTGTTGCCAGGGTTTGAGCAGCAGGCATTTCTATGTTATTAAGCAATTTGGATGGGAAAAATAAATCTCCTGTCTAATTCCTTGTAGGCACTGATGTTTCTAATATTTGTACTAGATTTACTAAAGAAAACAGTAGTAGATATAAAGAGAAAAAATTCTGTATTCTTAACACTGATATGTGTTTATTTTTTCTCCTTCCCACAGGAAAGTTTCTGTTAATGTTACAGTCTGTCAAAAGAGCTTTTGCCATCAACAGTAATAACCCATGGCTACACGAGTGCTTGATTAAATTCTCTAAAGCTGGTATGTGTGTAGGAAGTACGTATAGAATCACAGAATGGTTTGGGTTGGAAGGGACCTCAAAGACCATCTAGTTCCAACCCCCCTGCCATGGGCAGGGACACCTTCCACTAGACCAGGTTGCTCAAAGCCTCATCCAGCCTGGCCTTGAACACTCCCAGGGATGGGGCATCCACAGCTTCTCTGGGCAACCTGTGCCAGTTCCTCCCCACCCTTTCCAGGAAAGATTTTTTTTTTCCCTGATGTTCAGTCTAAACCTCCCCACTTCCAATTTAAACCCGTTACCCCTTGTCCTGTCACTACAGGCCCTTGTAAAAAGTCCCCCCCAGCTTCCTTGTAGCCCCTTCAGGTACTGGAAGGTGCTATAAGGTCTCCCCGGAGCCTTCTCTTCTCCAGGCTGAACAAGCCCAACTCTCTCAGCCTGTCCCCATGGCAGAGGTGCTCCAGCAGGTTATATTGTACAAGGATGTTATGCATTACTGAAGTTTGTAGTTAATACCCTTGAAACACAAACTGATATGAATAAAAATTTAAAGAAATGGTTTATTTTGCATGGTAATACCCTGGAAAACACAGGTTGTGCCATGCAGGGTACTGCGTATGTATTTTATTATACTCTTTCCTCCATTAATCCACCTGGTGGACCCAATAACTCATTTTGGCTAGACTTCACAGAGTGAAAAACATGTTCCAAAGATCCTTGAAATTCTTTAAGTTTTACGAAAATAAGTGGCAGATATGGGAGTTTGACTGAAGCAAGTTATGTGTTGTCAACTTGCAGCAGAAAGTTTACATGGCAGAGCACTCTGAATGTTTCATGTGTAAATGCATTGGTAATGCTTTTGTTGCCCTATTTGGAACTTGTAATATATTTCTTTCAGTGCCCAAATT
This sequence comes from Eurypyga helias, assembly GCF_000690775.1. Lineage (NCBI taxonomy): Eukaryota > Metazoa > Chordata > Aves > Eurypygiformes > Eurypygidae > Eurypyga > Eurypyga helias. The sequence goes on along the minus strand of NW_010245398.1, from coordinate 8,081 downwards.
TTAAAAATGTGAGTTTTGGCACTGATGTTCATGATTTCACACTGTTTTCTATGGTTGTTTTAAATGGCTTTTTTTGCTTCTCCCCTGTCCAGTATCTGACCACAGTAACCTCCCAGAAATTGTGAGCAAGGTCCTAACTCAAGAAATGCAGAAAATCTTTGTTAACAAGAACTTGGAAAGTTTTAATGAAGAATTTCTTAAACACAACGCTACCTCCATTCAGCACCAACTGTCAGGTTTGTTTAATTTTTTTTTATGCTCTTGAAAAGGAGAGTATTTAAGTGATTTAACCGGTATCTTTATCTGCAGTCCATAATTCATAATATGAATTCTAGTGAGCCAGAAATTCACACGCTTACACTGGTGTGTTTAGTTGGCTTCATAGGATTGTTTGTCTCTCATAAAGGAAGGTTAGGTCACTTACCCCAAATTTATAGAGGCTACTGAAAAATCCTTGTTTCAGGACAGGATCTTGAGAGAAATATGTGTACTCTTTTCTTGTGAGGAGGCTCAAGATTCGGGAAGTCAAGCACAGATATTCCAGCAGGCAATTGTTCCTGATTCTTGTGGATATGTTTTTCTAATCTTGTCATTGTTGGGCATCTAACTGGATGCTTTCCAGGTTCTCTTTTCTGGTTCTCTGATATTATGGGAGAAATCAGGGTCACTTTTTCATAGTAATTGTACAGGCTAAGTTCTGAGTTTGGCTTCACACTGTCTACACCTTTAGTGCCCCTGAGAAGAACTCAAGCTAGATCATCGACAGTGGGGGCACCCGTGTTAGAGGGGTGTCAGGGACCCCTTTGAAGAGGGTGAGTCTGTTCACATTCAGTGGAGGTGAGGGGCTTAAACGTGTAAAAACTCCTTAGGGTCAATCCATGAACCTCAGGGTCCCTTGATAGCTGTGATCCAACAGCGCATCAATTCACAGGCAGTGGGAACAAATACGGGATTAGGATTTTGAAGTGAAATCAGGAGTGAACCAACCATACATGTGTTCTTGGTAGCTTTAGGTCCTCGCCTATGTGTCAGTCTTCTGTTTATGCTGAAACAGGTTTGAAGTGACTGGCTTTTACCTACTGTACAACTTATAACTCCTTAAACTGTTAACTTCAGTCCAAGTTTGGAAATGTAAAGGTCTGAAAGACCTAAACCTTAAGTCTCTGAAACCTGAAGTCTGAGTGTACAAATAAGTGTGTACTTAGCTTAAAATAATTGCTAGGGGAAAAAAATTATAAGCAAAATTTTAATCCCTTTTTCTGTACAGTAGCCTCCCTGACTTTAACAGATGTAACTAGGTAAAGTGTAAAAAGTCATGACTCAAATCCAAATATATTCAGCCTAGTGCTTTATTTTCCGAAACCCTCTGGATACAAAAAATAAGAACTAGGAAACTTTAGTTAGGAAAACAAATTTAAGATTTGGGGAAATGATTTGAGCAAGAGGAGACAATACACTCAAAATGTGGGTTTTGAACTTTTCCAGTAAAATGATTTCTTAAACTTTTTGTTCTTTGTAGTAGATTAAGTAGTGAGGGGTGGCTGGACATTGGAAAAAGGAGGGTATACGAAATGCCTATGTGCTCATTAAGATGAGATTTTCAATTAAGGCAGCTATCATATGAGGAGGAACACAGTATTCTGCAGAGATGCCCAGACCACTTTTGATACACTGTGGTCCAAGAAGCCGCATAGTTCCATTCACATGATGTCTGTCTTCTCACCAGCGTAGTCTTGTCCACGCGAAGCACCGCATGTGCACTACACTGCCCTTGTGCCTAAGCTATTTCACTCAGCTCCAGGTCAGTAGCCCAGCTTGGCCTTACTCCCTGCCATGTGCACGTAGACTGGCCTGAATTTCTTCAGGAATGTGTTCCACAGTTATCACAGGATGGTTTGGGTTGGAAGGGACCTTAAAGACCATCTAGTTCCACCCCCCCTGCCATGGGCAGGGACCCCTTCCACTAGACCAGGTTGCTCAAAGCCACATCCAGCCTGGCCTTGAACACTCCCAGGGATGGGGCATCCACAGCTTCTCTGGGCAACCTGTTCCAGTGCCTCACCACCAGTTGTTCAGTAACTGTAGGGCTCACTTACCTCTGGTAGTTTTCAAATGAATTCAGACTGTCTACGTCTGTGGGATGGATTTCATTTAGCCCACTGACTTGAAGGGCTTAGTCGTGGACATACTCTTCAGGTGTATTTCTTGGCTGATAGGTCTTCAGTGAAGTGAGGCATTTCACTTGTGAGAAGCAGGTCTGTGTTACTCAATCCTTGTGCTTCTACTAAATTTCAAAATAGCTGTAGTTTCATCAGTTTTAAAAATAAAGGAGGAAAATACAGTTTCTTACAACTTGTAGGAAGTCCTAAGTCATGTTGATTTATAGGTTTTGGATTCTGCGTGTCTGTATCTGCAGCATTGCCTTTAGGAATGCTGTTATCTAAATGTGTTCTTTTTTGTGATAAGGTGCAAAGATGATGTATTTCCTGGACAAATCGAGACAAGAAAAGGCAATTGCTGTTGCTACTAGATTGGATAAAAACATGAGAGACAAGAATGTGAAGGTAAAAGAGTATTTTTAAGCTGAAAGATGTGTGAGATCTTCAATGTATGCTTAACTGCAGTATAATGTACATGCTTCGTATATCTTTAATCTATTATTTTCAAGAACAAGGTGGCAAATTTTTCCCCTCAGTAACTGTAAAAATACCCAAATGCCAACAGAGAACCTGTGTTTGCTCAGCTTAGTGTTGTTTAACAAACAGTGCGTCTTTTTTAGCAATTAAACAATTGTAAACCACGCTTGATAACTGTTACTTTTGTTTCTTTAGACGTTAACAAAGGTTTTTGAGGCACTGCTTGACGGCAGTTTCGGCAGCTGCCACGCTCAATGTGAAGAATATCAAGCAGCGTGTCATAAACTGTTCCCTTTTACGTCTGCCTTTATGCCTGCCACGAACGAGGACGATAGCAGCATCGCGTCCGTGAATCATACAGCCGTTAACCATGATCTGCTCTCTAACGAAATTTGAAGCAGCACGTGTGTGCGTGTGCGTATACCTACGTGCACACGTCTGCACGACACTCTGACTCATGACATGCTGGCTGGATACAGATCAGGGTTACTTTTCCAGGTTGTATTTTAATATCTTTAACAGGTATAAAACAAAATCTTTGGGTAGTTAAATGAAATGGAGTATGCTATTAGTTTATTTTTTTTCCTCCCAACAAAAACTGCCAATATTTATGTAAACATTATCCTTAATCAGCATTTTTCATGTTTATACTTGTACAGTTTTAAGTCTTTTAATAATCCATCAGCCCTCCCTCACAGAAACTGTGGATGTTGAAGACTGCTTTCACATAAGTGTCGTTGCGTATACAGATAAACGTGATCATATCTTGTTAATAAATTATCATTTGAGCGTTTTTAGCAGATTAAGACTGAAGTGCTGCTTGAATTGCCCTCTTTTGTTTTTTACTGTTCTTTAGGGTTTTTTTTTTTCAGGTTTGTTCATTTTTTTAATTTTGTTTTTATTCTTGGTCAGTTTGGTTTCTTTTGAAGCACAGTCACAATGAAAGCATTGGGGGTTTGCATGTTTGTCAGGTGTGTCTTACATGGAACCTGTATTGATGGATATGAAGATTAGGTTTGTGCTTAAAAAAAAAAAGGAAAGGCTTTCTGAAAACTACTTTATCTACCTTGTGTTCCATAGCTATTGTTTCCTTAAGTTCACAGTCAGCTTGAGTGTGAGTATCCTGAAGCAATTCCCTAGGAAGACATAATACATCTGATACTGTTGCTGTCCTTTTTTCCATCTTCCTTCTGGTTTACCCATCTGTTCACCCGTTGCCATTTAAACTGACAAAGCTGCTCCAGTTCTGGGCAAATGCAGAAGGTGCAGTAATGGGGAAAACAGTTCTGCATCATAAAAATCCACTGGTAAGTTTGCTCTGTTACCTCCAGTCCAAGTCTTAGTTGTCCACTTACGGCCAATACTCCAGTACTTCTTGTGCCGAAATACTATCGCTTTAGGTGCTGGGAAGCAAATAGTATGTGAGGAGTATGTTTTACATTTAAAAGCTATTGAAGGGAGCGCGAAGAGGCTGACTACAAATCGTAACGAACCTTTTTCTTACTTTTGTTTTCTGGTGCATTAACTATTAAATAGACAAAGCATCCAAATGGAAGTCCGAATCCAATATACCTATTTAAACTGTAGTATTGCTGGACAACATGGCTCCATATGCCAGCTTTACATCCTATGAGAACTGCTATCAAAACATACCTATACTGTGGCTTGTACAGGAAATCCGTTTTCTGGAAACTGTAATGGAATCATTCAGTCTTGGTTTGTTTTTATCTCACTGCAGTGTAAATAATTTCAGTAATATTAACTAGCCCCTCAAAGGCAAATATAAGTTCACAAAGAGGGGTTTTTATTAAGACGAATAAACTGTTCTAATGAAAATACTCCTTTGTGTGTCATCTGTTTAGATTCAAAACTGTTGAATGGAAAACTCACTGTAAAATATTGCCAACATATGTTATGCTATAATAAATTATTTTGTACACACTTGCCTTCGGCTTGGAATTCTTGCGTTACATCAAGCTTCAGCCCATCACGCATGTCTCAAGCAGGGAGAGGTGGTTGTTCCAGCTGAGCTGCACCCTAGGAGGCTTTACCAGCCTGTGTAACATGAAGATGTGAAGTGTGGCACGGCGGTCTTCTGTCTTTTATAGTGGTGACGCATCGGCAGAGACTTAATCCTGGCCTCCGCAAGGCTGCGGCACTACAGGTGGAAAGGTAAGATGGCTGTTCCAGTCCTCTGCTATCTGTTAGCTTGACACTTGAAATCAGACTTGAGCAAAAAATACCTGGGGTATCTTTTCAGCAGTTCGTTTCTTGAGAAAGAGGGTGGGTAGTTCTAGGACTTCTAGATTTTAAGAACCACTGGAGCTCTTTTGAGAATTCTGAAGAGATACAGAATAATTCTCCTGTCACCTCTTGTGGGGTTTGGTTTTCTCTTAGAACTCCTGGAATCATAAGCTGCTGCATTTTCTTCGGGGCTGTCGTGTGTAAACTGCTTGGGGTAACAGAATCATAGACTCACAGAATGGTTTGGGTTGGAAGGGACCTTAAAGACCATCTAGTTCCAACCCCCCTGCCATGGGCAGGGACACCTTCCACTAGACCAGGTTGCTCAAAGCCTCATCCAGCCTGGCCTTGAACATTTCCAGGGATGGGGCATCCACAGCTTCTCTGGGCAACCTGTTCTAGGGCCTCACCGCCCTCTCCAGGAAGAATTTCTTCCTGTTACCTAACCGTAATCTCTCCACTTTCAATTCATGCCCATTACCCCTTGTCCTGTCACTACAGGCCCTTGTAAAAGGTCCCCCCCAGCTTCCTTGTAGCCCCTACAGGTACTGGAAGGCTGCTGTAAGGTCTCCCTAGAGCCATTTAGGTTGGGAAAGACCTTTAAGATCATAGATGCTTGGTGACCCAGTAGACCATCACAAAGAGCGAGTGTAGTCGTGTGAGAAGGATAACAGGAATAAGGGAGAGTAATAGATGTCAGAGGTGTGATTTAATCTGAAAAGATTGGGTGTCTTTTCAGTAACCTGAATTAGAAAAGGCATCAAACCTAACAGACCTGGTCAGTCTTCCCAGAGGAAATGGGCTCTAGTATGTAAATGCACACACACATATGTTTGTGCTGGTTTTGGTTGGGGTGGAGTTCATTTTCTTCATAGTAGCTAGCAATGGGGTTATGTTTTGGATCTGCGCAGAGAAGTATGTTGATGAGCACTGATTTTGTTGTTGCCAAGCAATGTTTACATTAAGCCAAGGGATTTCCCTGTTTCTGCTGTCCCTGTGTTCCCAGTTTCTCTGCTACAGGAAGCTGAGAGGGGACACAGCCCGGACAGCTGACCCAGACACATGTTCTGCAACCTTTGTGCTCATGAAGTGTTCTGCTATGGGGGGTGTGTGTGTATGGGTTGGTTTGGGTTGACGTTCTCATTACCAGTTTCAGCAAAACCTTCAAAATGCCTTCCATAGTTGGCATGTGAAACTATTGATGCATTGATTTTGATTTCTATAAATTACAGTATGTAAGTTTTAATGACTTTTATTTGTCTTGTTTTGTGGATCCTTGAAAATCTTTTTTGTTTGGAGCTGGGTTTTTATGGGTTTCTTTTATAAATCTCTATTGCTTATCCCTGCACAAGGCAGTAATTATGTTAACAACGTGAGCATCACGAGAGCTCACTGACAGCATTGAGTCTCACGTGGTGCTGCTGCCATCTCGCACGAGTATTCCCTCTTTCCTTCTCGTTCCCTCAGGCAGGCGTACCCCAAGGCTGACAAACTTTTCATTGTAGGGAATAAGCGTGTTCCAGAAGCCAAGGCCTTAATGGAAAATCCCGTACCTGATGTTCGTATGGATAACCAAAGTTTAGCCCGGAGGTGGAAATTACGGTGGAAGGGACAGTTTCTCACATCTCTTCAGCTCCAGCATCTCCAGACTTCCCAAAAAATGGATCTGTCGGCTAGGAAGAGGTCAAGCATTAAGTGTGAGACACAAGATCCAAGCATAAGCATGGTTCCATATGTGAATGCACTCACCACTTACTGTTTCAGCAGCAGCGTTTTGTATACTTCGGGCATTTGTTTTTTCAGGTCTCAACTGAGAAGTTAACGGAAAGTGGTCAGTTCATAGATTTTTCCACTAGAGGGAAGTATTTTCATAGTAATGCAGGGCTGTGTCTTGTTTATTTTCAGGTGTTTTCCTGGGTTTGTAGTGCAAGCACAGGAAGATGCCTACCTCTTACTTTCTTTTTGGGCAGTGACAAGGTGTTTTGTATGTGCTGAAATAGCTGAATTAGACTCGTGTGTGTATCACCCAGCTGTCTGTAGGCATTGGCTTGGGGAATCTGAAGTTGAGGGTGTAGTCGCTTGGGTTTATTTCATACCAGCTGGGAAAGGCTGTCTGAGCCCACAGCTGATCAGACTGGCCTTTTATAGAATCATAGAATCATAGAATGGTTTGGGTTGGAAGAGACCTTAAAGATCATCTAGTTCCACCCCCCCTGCCATGGGCAGGGACACCTTCCACTAGACCAGGTTGCTCAAAGCCTCATCCAGCCTGGCCTTGAACACTTCCAGGGATGGGGCATCCACAGCTGCTCTGGGCAACCTGTGCCAGTGCCTCACCCCCCTCTCTGGGAAGAATTTCTTCCGGATATCCAATCTAAACCTCCCTGATTTCAATTTATACCCAGTACCCCTTGTCCTATCACTACAGGCTCTTGTAAAAAGTCCTCTCCCAGTACCCTTGCAGGCCCCCTTCAGATACTGGAAAGCTGCAATGAGGTCTCCTCGGAGCCTCCTCTTCTCCAGGCTGAACAAGCCCAGGTCTCGCAGCCTTTCGTCATAGCAGAGGTGCTCCAGCCCTCTGAGCATCTTCATGGCCTCCTCTGGACTCGCTCCAAGTGGTCAATATCCTTCTGGTATTGAGGGCGCCACAGCTGGACGCAGCACTCCAGGTGGGGTCTCAGATTTTGGGAAATCCCGTGTCGGGTGCGGAAAGTGTTGGTCAACCCAGTTCCTGCCTTATTTTCCTCAAGCTGTTGGAGAGAAGGCAGGATGTGTTGGCCTCGAAGATTAGCCTCTCCTCCAGTTAATTTTGCCATGGACTAAATACGCTGTCGGTTCACCCCCGGACTTTGCTGCTGAAACATATTTCAGGTCTAGACAAAGTATTTCAGAATGTGCTGTTAACACTTAAGAGGAGGTTCAGGGTTTGGAGAGGTTCCTAGAGGTATTTTAGGTATGCAATAAGGTAGGAAAAGGAGGTATCATGTATTTCCAGGAATGATTTTGTGTGATGAATGGTCAAGCTTAAAGCAAAGCAGGAAGGACCGGAGCAGGATCTGTCTGCCTGTTCCCTGTGCAGTGCCTAGCCCAGCAGTCCTAGTTCAAGGCAAGGGTTTATACCCCAAGTAATAAACTCATAAAACCTGCCTAGAGCTGGAAGTGAGCTATACCTGGCTCTGTAAAGAGTAATGTAAAAGAGAT
>NW_010245397.1:0-44148 GCF_000690775.1 Eurypyga helias | reverse complement strand
CCATATACCCTTTTATTTGATGTAGTCCTTAGCAGTACAACAATTACCATAGGTGATTCCCTGCAGAGTTAGCAACGACTAGATAAAAACAAAATTAATGCATTTTTTCCACTGCAGAGATAAAATGTAGAAAATGCTGTTGACTGTAAAGACAGAAATTGATTTAATCACCTTAGCCTTGATTAAGACAGTAATGTTTATGTTCGACTCCACCTGGGGTTGCAACACTAGAATTTGTTTTTAAGTTGGTCAATAAAAGTCATATTCACTCTTCCTTATTTTGTGGCTAAATGGTGCAAAGATCTGTTTTTCTCATAGTAAAACAGAGACACACTATGAAAAAGGCTGAGAACTACTGTTTGAATTTCATTAATACCAAAGTTCCTCTGCTTGTCCTAATGGTGCCTGGTACAGGCTCTTACACAAAGAAGCAACCATTTTGTTTATTTTCATGCTTGCATCATTTTCTCTAGCATAGCCCAATTCCCATTGGCTGTATACAAACACACAAGTTTTACTGGATCAAGTTGTACTGGAGATCATGGACAACAGAATGTGTGAGCTTTCATGCAGAACACCACAACTGTGACAAAAGCAAAGGTGGAGATGGGCAAAAAAGATTAATTTCCCATAATTATTAATATGCTTTCCCCTTCCACCCATCAATGACACTTAAACAAATCTAAATTACAAATTTTCAATTTAGAAGGGGGAAAAAACCAGCAAAATATATGAGCTGATTTTATGAAAAATGCAACTGTGAGTTTCAGAAAAGCTGCTGCAGGTTGCTAGTAATGTCTCCACATCCAGAAGTTGAAAAGAAATGATCATAGGATGGGAGGCAAGAGTATTCTGGTGTGTTGGCCAACACCTAGTCTCCGTAGTTCCCTGAATGTGCTCAGTAGTGTATTTGAACAGTTTTAAATAGGTCTCACATGGTCCTGACAAAGAACATATCTGGCATTGAAACTGCAAGCTCCAAGCCCTAAAGTGGCTTTACAGAGACTGGCTGTAGAGCAAGGCTAGGGGACACCAAGACAGCCCTTCCAGAGGGGCAACTGTGTGTCCTTAAGAGCAGCTGTGGCAGGTCACACCAAAGGTCAGCATCCTTAATGTGTCACTCTGACTAAGGGAGAGCATCAAAGCTTCTAATGACCTTTCCCTTTCTATTCTCCCAGGACTAACTGAGGTAAAGGCATGTTGTTTAGTAAGCTTTTGGCATTAATAATGCCCTGTGGCAATGAGTTTCACTCTTGAGCTCTGGAATAGGTAAGTACCTCCTTTGGCTGTTCTGAATTTGCCAATTACCACTTTAATTTTGTTCCCCATCCTACATATTGTGAGACTGCAGAAAATCATACCCCATTCAACTTCTTTATACACTGATGTTTTCTATCATGTGCCTTCATAGTCATCTTTCTTCCAAGCTGAATCTCCTAGGTACAATTGTTGTACCACACTGTTGATCAATGTTGTGACTTTTTTTTTTTCTGTTCTACTATCTTCAGTTTGAGATGAGGTGGGGTAACAAATGCACAAGTATTCAAGATAAAAGAAAGTCATTGATTTATACAGCGGTATAATGACATCTGTTTAAATTTTCATTTCTTTCCTAATATTTTTGTAGTGCTATGTTTGCTTTCTGACCATTACTGAGCACAATTACAACTCCAAGATATCTTCTCCAAGCTGTAACATCAGGTTCTGAGCTTTTCATTGTATATATACAGATAGGATTGGTTACTCACCCCCTCGCCCTCCAAGGGTGTATTACTTTATATTTACCTGAACTGAATTTCACCTGCTACTTTATCGCACCTTCACACAGAATCATGAAGTTCTTGTGCTATTGTTCACATTAGACTCACATTTTAACAATCTAGTAAGCACTCTATCTTTCCAGTTCACCTTGGTTTCTATTTAATTTATGAATATGTTGAGATCCAAAGACTCCACAAATAGCAACCTCTGTGAAAAAGCAGCCACTTAAGTTGAGAAAACTGTCTATTCTTGTATTTATTTTTTTTTTTAATAAAAAATAATTAACTTTTCAGTGAGAGGATCTTCCCCTTGCACTGGCACCTTAATTTCTTTCAGACTTTTTTTTTTTGATCAGGGATGGTGCTGGTTCCCATGCTGGAAATACAGCTACTCTGTTCAAATGGAAATCCCCTGTGGACATTTGCCAGTTCCCTGAGAAATCTTTGAAAAAGTCTTTGACTTTTCCTTCACATATTGAATTTACTCAGATGTCTACCAATTCTATTTTTGTTTCAGCTTCAGTAGAAGTGTTCTTGCTTATGAGCTCCCTTCTGCTAAGACATAAGGAAAGTGTTGCCTACTGTTTACACGAAGCACTGTAAATTAACATATATGAAAGGAACGTGTCTACTAGGAGACATCCTTCATGAAACAAATATCTGTACAACTTTCTGCAAAAAGTGAAAATGAGTATATAGACTTACTTTGCACAATTCTGTGGAATCAAATGAAATAATACTTACAAATTAATAGGGACATATAAACTGTGTGTTCAGTTCAGCGGCAGTGATAACAATAGGTCATGAAAGTTTGGATTTCAGGCTCAAGTTCCTTCCCACAGACATGTGACCTGTAAGCATCCAGTGCCATACTAAGCCTCTTCTGAAACTTTTGAAGAATGTGAAAATCAAAACAAATTTGCCCAGAAAGAAATATTCAATGATGAGATCTGTTTCATGTCAAATCACCCCAATTTTCCAGATTTGTGACCCGAAATCAAGTTAATTTTGTGGAGATGAGGGTTTTTGTGGGTATTTCAAGAAACTGTACTGTCATTACTAGCTGAAGTCCACCCAAACAAGGTATGTGATTTCTCTTTGAAGCAAAAACTTTTATTCCACCTGGAGATAGATGGTCTTTGCAAAGCTCTGACCTTCTCCTTGACAGCTACAAATGGACTACTATTTATGATTTGTTTCTATAAACCACTTAATGTAGCAAGCTAGATTATAGATGGCAATTTATTTGTAAAAATCATAATAAACCAGCATTGTTTTAAATGCCAAATGTGGATAAATGGGGAGCAAGAATTGATGAGACAAGACATTCATGTTCTTGAATCTACACAGAAGAATTATGGCAGCCTCTTGCTTTATCTGCACTTGGAATCAATTTAGTAATTTTTAATTCACTGATTTTCTGTTTTTTGCTTAACATTTATTAATTGATTGTTATACTCATGCAATTAATTTAGAAGTTGGCAAGTTTAGCATGCAGAGATTAATTTTCTTTTACCACCTCACCACCTAGAATATGTTTGGTTTTTTTTTTTTTTAATAAATAGGTTACCAAGAAATTAACTACATATCAATCATATTTATAAATGAGATACAGTAGAGATGTTTGCATGCCATGAGTCAATCCACACTGAACTTTTCTCTATATTTGGCTAAGTTTTTCTATGTGATTTAATCAAATAACAAAAAAAGACAGCTCTGTCTTTCACTTACTGCAGTCCTAACCAAAAGTCAGTTTGAACACCTAGGACTTATTCTCTGCAGGGCTGGGAATTTCTCCTTTAAGAGTATGGTGCATCTCGAGTCCTATTGAAATAAACGTTAAGCTTGCCCCATCATCTAGAGGTCACAGTATCTGTACCTTCAAAACAAACTTCAGATTGCTCAGCTGTCAAGTGTTTCTCATCTGGAATGAGAACCATTCATTTTCCCTTCATGTTACAGCATTTACAATGGCTGAAATATCTATTCAGAAGGGGAGTGGCGATAATGAGCACGGCTTCTTTGCTTTTGGTTACCAAGGGCTGTTCACAAGACTTCAGGTTCACTCACTGTGTTCTTCATTGCAACACAAACCAGCAGAGTGAGAGAAAAAATAGTGTTCTGAATTCTTCTCAATTTATTATGACTTTCACCATATTTGGTGTTTAACTGAAAGCCTCAGTTTTTGTGTCTTTTTTCCTCTGTGTGTCACTCAGGTTGCTGCTATAAACTGGACAAATCAGCAAAATAGACATTTATAGAGAGAGGCAAGGAATATGCCTTAGACAATTAATTTCTGTGCAGCCCATATAAGGCTAGAATGGACCCAAGCATTTTGATCTCAAAATGAGGATTTGGTATCTTTCACAGACAATACAGAGGTTCAGATAAAACTGTAGAGTTAGGTACAAGAAGACACACAGAATGAATTCAGCACACAATGCAGACTGCAAGATACATGAGTGTGCAAGTTGTGATGCATGGAAGTGCTTCAGGGCTTGTAAGAACCCAGTGCAGACATTTATTTATTTTAGAACAGAGTAAAACATGGTCTTGTTTCTCTCCTGTAATGTTGGGAGCACTGTGTACCATTACATTAATCTTTTCAGCATTTGAGTTAAAATCTGAAGTTAGCTCTTCATGTAAAAACTAGGGGTAGAACATATATGTTCATTCATATATGCTTTAATCACATGACCACCCCACTTATTTAGTTGGACTAGATCCATGGCCTATTTGCAAAATGAGAGCATAGCAATCTTGGCATCCACTGATAAGATTGTGAGAAATGTATACAGTATTTAACAAATCAAGTTCAGTAGGTTCCTGTAGAATGTAATAGAAATATACAAAAGTAATGTGAAAAGACTTATAACACTATCTTTTTGGTGGGTTTTAAAACCATCTTATGAAAATCTTTAGCAAGCACATAATTTCTCTGTTAAAATTTATGGAAACGTTAAAGATACTTGGAGAAAAGATGTCACATCATTCTTTTTACTCTGGTAGCACTTCAGTAAAAAAAGGGAAATAGGCTAGGAGCATATGTAAACTTTGGAGGTTTTTATATATTTTGACCTGGTGACTCATTAGTAGCCCACTGCATATTGATCTACATCCCAGTGAAATCCAGTGATGGCTCATATTGCTTAGACCATTTAAAACAGCTGAGGATTTGGCTCATTATCCTCTTTAAGTCACTTCTATTGTAATTTCTCCTGTTTTGTCATCCTCTTAGGCTAATCACCTTTCTTAAAACTCAAGTGAAATCCACAGGACACTTCGTACAAATATGTGCTTCAAATAACTGACTGTCTGGTTTAGCTGCTAAATTTAAAGCAAGCCAGGGCTATGACACTGTACATTTCTTTGGATGTATTTTCTGGCTTTGTGGGGTATTGGCTGCATGATCTGATAACAACTGAGGCTAAATGAACTCTACCATTTGTATTCCTACAGCCACAAGTTCATTGGCTTGGTGTTTTTTTTTTTTTCCCTTGGCTCTGTCTGTGAATTTCATTACTTACAGTTACTGCAATCAATTTGAAATGGCCAAAATCAGTGATGGAGTTTATAACACAATAAACGTGGTGCTATACAAGTGCTGTTACACATGAAAGGGCTTTGGAATATTCTTTTCAGCAATACTTCTACATAGAGTAATGTTCTGTTTTTATCAATTTAACAGAATCATCACAAGCATATTCTGAGAGGTGTAATCCTGACAGCTACACAGCAGATTTTCTCTGAGGCAGATATTTTTACAGGAAAACAATATTATTGATAAAATCTTAGCATATCAGGACACAGAAAAGAAACTGAACGCATCTTTTTCATTCTCCACAACAGGCACTTGCAGTTCAGTTTCACAAAAATAAAACCCTGAACCAGAAATAGTTTATGCATTCTCACACTCCTTGAGGTATATATTAATTAGTTATCAATATAGCAACCCTGAAACCTAAAGTAAGGGCTCATGGTTGGCCCTATGGTGCGTGGAAAATGTGGAGGGGACTTAAAGTGAAAACATAAAGTATAACATCAGTAGTTGCCTGTTTATAAATATATACATTTCTTGGTCTATTTTTCTTTCCAAGTGTATCTACAAAAGACATGTCATATTTACACCATTTTGAAGCACAGAATGTTTTAACTGTAGCATGATGAATTGTGAAAAAAATACAGAAAAGACAGATTGCAGCCTGTCCTCCCCAAAACTCAATTTCATAATATGCATTTGATTGCTAATAGGCAGGCACTAAACCCCAATTTTCCTTGACAGTGAAGAGCTGATAAATTGTCAACATAAACTTTGTCTGTGGTTACTTGGGTGGTCTAAAGTTCTTCTGTGAGTTTTGTACCATCAAAGTCTGCATCTAATAACCATATCAAATTTTATGAATGCGTATGACTATAACGTGAAAACAACCCATAATGCATGTCTGTGTATTGTGAATCAGCTCCTTGCTTCCTTGGGAAAAACTGTGTACAGTGTCCGGTTCCTAAGCCTGGGTATGTGACTGTGGGAGAACAAGACTGGGTTCAGTGATGCCCTATGAACCAATTAAACCAAGAAGAGAAATGTTTATCTAATATTTCAGAGAAAAAACATGCCTGAATCTTCTAAAATATGTCAAAAGTGAAAGGACTCATTGAGTTCACATGAAATAAAATTAAGCATTCAGTTCATGCATGCACAAATTACTGGGGAAGGTGCCCAAACTATTTGTACATAGAACGAGACCTGTTTATGTTGGAAGTGCAGATTTCATTTCAGATTTAAAATTTCACTGTAAGTGGTAGCTACTAATTATGATTTTTTTAAAGGCTTGTAACTATTAAATATTTGCAAGCCTGTAAGAACTCAGATCTTATTTCTGAGAATAACTGAGAAGCAGTAACTCAACAGCAGATGAGCTGTGACTGGTCTGTGATAAAGATATTTGCCTGGAACAAAACAATGTGATGATCCCACTACATATTTAATTGCAAAAGTTTCTTAAGTTTGATTGTGAAAATACTATGCAACATTTTTATCAAGCTTTTCTTGTTGTACAGAGGAAACACTACTTGCAAGTATGTGACCAGTTCTGTAAAGTGAAGCCGTCGGAAGAATCCGTATTTCTTGAACTTTCTTTTTTACTGTCAATTTTAAAGGCACCAAACTTGCATCGTGTTGCTCTGTTAGCTGTCTATATTATTCTTCATATGTCCCCTAAATTGGAAAAAAATGCCCAAAAAACAACAGCAGTAGACCTCAAATTTAGAAAATATTGCCAAGCTTTGGCAGATATACTTTTTTCCAAATATTATTTGAATAGTATCACAGATGTGCTCTCTTGTTTAGTTTAAGATGGAAAAATATACAAGACTAGAATTATAACTAAATATGTCTGTGCAAAGGAAAAGGGAATGGTAGCTTCTAAAGTGCTATCACAAACAAAAGAGGAAAACACATTGTTTTCAACTGAAACAGACCTTGGCTGTGTCCTTTTAATGGCAAGCAATTCACACATCAATGTTCAGAAAAAGTTCAGTGAGAAACACCCATAAGAGGTGAAATAAATCTTGTAACCCTCTTCAGAGCTCAGACCTCTTTAAGCAATCTGTATGGATTCTCCGTAAAGGTTCCAGTATGAAGTTTGTAAGAAAATTACCACTTCCTGTAATACACAGTGTTTTAATTTGTTTGGCATCTTTAGCATGAATTTAAATAATGGAGAAAATTAAGACAATTGTGCTCTACCATGCTTATTCTCCGGTACTGATTATTTTCCTTTAAGCAGGCACAAAATTCTTGATTCTAAGGAGGGAGAGCAAAAAATATAACAGTAACAATTAAAATTTCTTACTTCATACTGGTTATAGATGCATGAAGGTATATAAGCTCCGGGGTCAGTATAAACCTTGCTCAGCTTTCTTTAAAAGCATTGGGAGTAATAAAGACTTCTATTTTATCTTCAGTGAAATAACACTGCTGAAATATCACCTCATTTTTGATGTCAGTAGTGATTTCTTTTTACATCCATGATGTCAAATGGGAATTATTATTATTAGAACAGTGGCTTCCTAATGATGCTGTAAAAAGGAGAAACTGAAAGTCTTTCCACCAAACATCTATATTTTGGCTTCTCCATAGGGTAAAGCAGATGGGCTCAACCGAACGCCATTCTTCTGCTAGTGTCAGTGCATTAAACAGAAAAATCAAGAGACATACTTAAACATTTAGAAACAGAAGCAGAATGGCTTATTTGGATATATAGTGGTGTATATGCACACTGGACAATAGAGAAAAAGGTTATTTATACTATAGGAAATCTTTCTGGGAGACATGACCAGAAACACTCATGATCAATTTTGTGATCTAGATGGTAAGAAGAGCACATCACTGTCCAGATCACTATCTAAAGATCATTGCACCAGGTTAAGCCATCAGCTACAGGAATGAAAGACTCATATGATGGTCCTTGTTCAACTACTGGTTTCATGTATGGCATCACCGAAGTGTTCTGTGCCTTTGTTCTCCCATTCTGTCAAATGAGCAGGTACAGAGGAACCTTGGTTCATATGACAGCAAATTACACTGTTGAATGTTATGCAACCACCTATTTATGTTGAAAGTCAGTGAAGAGCAGCTGCAAAGTGATATTATCTGCGTGAGTGAATGGGGCATTGTGATTTGCTAATACTGTTAATTTGGTTTTAATATAAAGAGCTACAGTGAATAATGTTTCCCTACCCTTTTTACATGTTCTTATTACATGTATTGTTTCACACTAGTTGATGAAGACCTTTAGGGTGGAGAAATCTATGATGAATATAAAAAAATATTACTAAAATTTTTAAAAAAAGTCTCCGTATAGATTTTTCTTGTTTTGAAATATGAAAGTCCAAGTTTGCAAGGAGCTAAGCCAGCTGCAAGCTTAGGAGGTGGATGCCACTGGTCCTGCTCCTCTCCCACAATGAGGTGGCAGGACCAGCAGCCTCAGGGAGCTCCACTAGGCTAAATCCAAAGTGCAGATAAATCTGGTTTTCGGCTGATACATTGCTTCTTTTTCTTTTGAGGAATAGGATTTTGGAGTAGCTCTTCTACAGCCAGCGGTAGCCCACTTGAAGGCAGGACAATATTTTTCCGTGCTTTCTGTGAAGGTTCTGCTAAAATTCACACTATCTGATCTGAGTATTTTTTTATTTGGCATCTCAATTTTCCTATTCAGGGCAACCATCAAAACAAAGGAAGTACCAGCCTGAGAAAATGAAATGTGATGTGCTGGAACACAGAGGTGACATGACAATATTCATGGCCTAGGAAGAAAGGCTGAGGATGAAGTACAGCATGTAATCACAGTTGGTTCTGACACAGTCATTGTTATCTTTGGCTAGTAACATCAACTCTTGGTACGCCAGAACTTTCCAGCCTCAGAGGATGGTTGCAAAGTATATTCATTAATATAAATGACATTATAAGCAACAGGAAAAAGCCAATAAGACATAATGCTTTGCACAGGTAAGAACCTGCACAAAAAGTAAAAGAAAGTTTAAAAACCTTGTGGGAATTATGGGTTAAAAAATAAATGAGAAGTAAAGATGCTTTTCCAAGTGCACAATGAAGTGATATCATAATTCAGTGTTTCTCTTATTGTTGCACAATGCAAATAAACTACTGGAGTTATTATATCACTAAGAAGATATGAAGGGTAGGGAGCAGGAAAAAAAGGAACTTTTAAAAGGATTCAGCTTTAATAGGACAAAGAAACAGCCCAATCCTTACGAATTGTGGGCAGCTAACATTTCAGCGTGTATTGAATACAAGAATTAATGATAAAGGAAAAATTACAGGGAAGCAATTAACAATGAAAATATTTAAATAGCTTTTTAATTATTTCCAGCTGTTTGTAAAATATTTTCTCTACTGTTTTTTAAATTTCAAAGAGCATGTGATTGTAAAACTTTATTAATGAGACCAAACTTGCGTAGGTGGTATTTAAAATGTGTTCTACATCTTTAGCTATCCAAGGGAACACATATGATGGCCTTTCCTTTGTGGAGTGGATGTGGAGGCAGGCAATAACATACAGCTTTACCTCCTTGAATGCAACAACTATACTTTTTCCTGGTGTCTGTGTTACACATGAATGATTGATTCAAAATGAACTTCTGCTTGCTCACTAATACAGTCTTTGACAGACCACAGTGTAATGAAAATAATGTCTGAGCATAGGTTTGTGGAACAACTTTATTCTTAGACGCTATTTCTGTTTAGAATTTCCATGCAATTCTTCAAGAAAATGGTTACTTGCAGAGGCAACAGGAAAAAATACTCTCTTGCAAAAATGTGGCCTTCTCACTCTAGTTAATCCATCACGGTTCTGCAAAAGCTAAATACACATGTGTTTGCATAAGATATAAGGATTATACCCTTATGACTGTCAATTCAATGTTTATATTTTCTGTTCATCAGCTATTGATCTCATGTTATCGGATCAAGACAAGGTGCAAAAATGAGAAACACAATGAGAAACAAATTTTCTTAAATGAAAAATTCACCGAAATGCAAGTGTAAGAACCTTCCATTCAGTCTCATTTACTTCTGAATTTCATTGACTGCCTCCCACTCAATAAAGCTTTACCAGTGGAAAGATGATATGGCTTCTGCAAGTATTTGCTGAAAGGCAGGAAGATGTACTCATCTGCATTAGCTTAATATTTGTTACATTTTTTCAATGTATGATCTTATTGTCTTTTCTAGGAATACTTTGGACAGAAACTTTGAATTGTTGGAAGAGGTAGAGATAATTAAAGAAGCTATTAGCATCTGCATTTGCACATCTAATACAATGTTTACATTATGAAAAGGAGGTGGGCCAAAATATCCACTGGCAGCAGCTACAAAACTGCCAAGTGGAGCAGAGATGTTGGCAGAAGCATCTGTCTGTCCTAAAGCAAATTCTGGCTGGTGATCTTCACAGAGCACTGTGTGGTTTTCTTTGCTCCTACATAAGCCATATTCCCAATCATTAACAATAATAAGCAGTGGCAGACAACTTTGGTGAATAACTTAAGAAAACTCTCTGGACTGAAGACCTCTCTTTTTCAGTACTCATTCCCACCTGGGAGCATGATACATTTCTCACAGCATGTAATGGGAGGTATTTTCTGGTTCCCACTAGTGAGATCTCATTGTTCTCATCCCGCTCACTGATACGTATTTATTAACACTGCAATGGGTCTCACATTATTAGTTCACACATCTAGATAATTAGTGCTACATATGAAAGTGCAATAAACATTTTGTATCTCTATGACTCTAATAAAACTTGGTTTTTGAAAGAATATTGGATTTGGCTCAGAGCTGATCTCTGTCCATTTGGAATAATTTATTATGCATCCAAGTAAAACTTGATCTTGGAGCTTTCTTTTGCTGTTATATCCACTCAATTTTAAGAAAGGTAACTTAAGAATTATACTGTCTAAGATCAGAATCAAAGGCAATCACTGCTGATTTGGTGATAATATTATCTTTTTATATAATTTCTTCTTTGATAAGAGATTTTATAAAAATAGAACATCTTCGAGAAAGTAATCTGTGCTTGCTGAACTGTATGTTTTATTCCCTTTCAGAATCCAGTTTGTAGTTTCCCATTTACACAGTATGGAACACAGTGCAACAAAATCAGAACCCTGAAGCCATATGAACATTTAAGACAGTATTTGAGAAGAAACACAGTCTGATATTCCTGTCAGGAATAGTACAGCTGCCGTCATCATGAGGAATGATCAAGGCTTGAATTTTTCTTTTAAAGAAAACTGCTATTAAAAAGGCCTTTTATATAATACTAACTGGTTAGTTTCATTAGTGTTACTAAAATCATGACTGTCTAACATACATTCATGTCTCCAGATGGCAGAACAGTGCTATAAATCCTGTTTAAAATATGTTCAGCCCTGAACATGTTTTTTTGAGAAGGTGGTTAGTAGCTGCTGAACACTTTTAAAAAATTGGATAATGTATTTAGACATTGAGTGTGAACCAAGTTTTTCCAGACAGCTCTTCTAATAGAATCTCACAGCTCTGTATGAACTCTAGTCTTCTTAATCCTGTTGCAGACCATCTTTTCTTGAACCGTATCTTTATATCCACAAATAGATACATAAGACTCAGATTGGCCCATTAGTATTTTGTTCTTTTATAAGTAATGTTGCATCTTTACTAGCTAAGAGACTTCCTTTTGACTAAAAGGTCATCGATTTACATGGGTGAATTCTTGATCAGTTCTTTCTCTCTGACAAATTACCTTTAAGTCTTCCCAGTGCTGAAGAGTCTGGGAAATGCATGTGCTGACATTTAGAAAACTTTTCACATAATGCTTCCTGATGTTGGTTTCTTATTCCTTCTTCACTCAGTTAAGGAGGTGTGGCAGTAGCCATGTGATAAAGTACTAAATTCTGCAGTTTCCTTTCTTCCTACAGATACCTTTCTGGGACAGAGTAAAATGCTTGACAGAAAAGATTCAAGGGGGAAAAATGTTAGAAGAGGAGAAAAGAATTTAGACCAAGCTGGAAAATGGGATATGTGGATTCCCTCAGGCTGAGAGAATTAAATCTGACTCTAACATAGCCCACATCTAAGAAATTAATGAATAATTAGGCTATTATGCAAAAAAACCCAGCTGCCTTCTCTTTCTTCCTCCTTCCTAGTCCCTTAAAGGGAAGGTGGTCTTCTAGTGTGTTCTTAACAAGGCCATGATATACTGGGTCCTCAAAGTAATTTTGGAATAGGGGTATCTTGTTTCTGAATTCCAGGTGAATCTTTCACTTAGATGGGAAACAATAATTTCAGTTTTGGGTTGAATCAAGAGAATGGTATCACAGACAATGGCATTGTTTTTAAATCTCTAACAGTGTTTTTTGCTTTCTTGCCCTCTTGGATTAATGAATCTAAATTCTGACCAAAACTGCACTTACTTCAAGTGCACAACTGAGATTTACACATCTTGCCCAACTCTTCAAGTTCTTCTAGGAAAGAAATAATAAAAAATACTAATTTTAAATAGTGAAAAAGCAGGCATAGTGTGAAAATGGCTGATAGTAGGACTGTGACAATAATAAAATTTCCACAAGCAATTTAGATTTCCATTTTCACAACTGGCATTCAAAAAATCCTAACTTCATGATTTTAAAAGCAAAATATGAGAGCACTGTCTCAGAAAATGTTTAATGTTAAAAAGTTGGTAGAAAAGTACCATTGCACAAAACAAAAACATGAATTCATGTAGACTACAAAGACTAATTTGTGAAAACAATTTAATGGAGTTTTATTTAAAATAGTTTGATATAAAGCAACTGATGTGTGAGGCATAGTTAACCAAATGTGAATCCTCCACTACTGCAATGCAGACATTAGATGCACAACAAAACATTGACATTTCTAAACTAAACTTGCTAAGGCTAGTTATTCATATAGCAATTTACTTATTTTTACACAGTATACCCACTTGTACTTCTGTTAGATTTAACAGTCCTCTGTGATTTAGTAAATATCGAAGATACCTTTGCTCCCTTCATTACAATTTGGTCAGTTTGTTTAAGCTTGCTTACTTTCCACAATTCTCTTGCATGTGAAGAACACCAGAGAGAAAAACAGGTGTAAATACCTGCTCTTAACACTGGTAAGAGCTGTGCTTCTGTAAAGCAGCAACGTGTATGTGTATCCAGTGCTAACACTTCTGTGCCATATTAGAGGATTTCAGAACTTCTGAAAGTTATATACAAATAGCTGAAAGAAATTCCATTTCATTCATCTCCAAAGACTTTTCCATAATCCCAAGGCACTTTTCAAAGACACCAAGGTAGAAATAGCAAATATTTCTTTTCTCAATAATACAGGCTCAGAAGTCTCAGGTTCTAAGTAAGATTTTGCTCAGCACATGACAGCTGCTAAATTTGCTTCCAGTCACTGAAGAATCTGCAGTAGATTCATTGCCTTGTGACCTTAATGTTTTAATGTTTTAATGTTGGATGTTTTAATGACATGGAGACTCTTTTCTGTTGACACTGAATTAGGTAGCACAGACGTCAGAAAGTACCACTCCAAGTAGGAAGGTACAGACTGAAGGTTTTTTAAGATGCCCTTAACTCTCAGCTGATGGATTGCCAAGAAGGTTGATAAACAACTTCTTGGGAGATGGAAAGACAACAGATGTTCGTTACACCAAATTCAGACATGCCAGTGTGACAGTACAAAGGATGGTCCTCATGTTTGCTTATCCATCTCTGTAGTAGTTCATCATGAGAGGGTTACTCCATAAAACTGAAGAGGAATATGTATGGATATATATTAACACATCTGACGAGCTGATGAGCTGGAAACTACTAGCAACTATTGGCTTTGAGGATGTTCATTGATTTGACTACTTCTTCATCCCATTAATTATGCTTTGTTCAAGAGACCACTATAAGGCCCCTAAAGATTTAAAGAAAATCCAAGCACAATCTGATGTGAAAATAAACATGATGAAACAATAATAGGATGCTATAGGATAGTAGGAAAAGTATCACTGGACTTGAACGAAGTAGTTTTCAATTAAAATTAGCATTGGCATGTCTAAGAAAGTAGGACAGTAGAAACATTGAAGCTCAGATAACTGTTAAGCAGACAGAATTGTGATCCTCAAATGGAGGAAAACAAATAGAAAAGGAGATGAAATGGAGACAGCAAAAATTCAAATGAAATACAAAACTATTCTTTCCTGATGAAAAAAATGAAAAAAAGGAAGATGTGATACATTTTCAGCAGAGAAAAACAGTAAGTCTCTGCATCATGTATCTAATATATACAAAATGGTGATAAATTCTGAGTTTTGCAGTGATTGGAATTATTTTTTAATTTTTTCTTTATTTTCAATGTTTTTTATCAGCTGACTATATTTTATTTTACTTTTTTTTTTTTTTTAAGATTGTAGATTTACGAACTGAAAACTGCATGGTTCCCTAGCACTGTAGGTAAACTCTTTTCCTACAAGCTCTGAGCTTAAGAATATTATGAACAGGGAAAATTAAATTCAAGGAGGGTGCCGGGAAACAATGAAAGGGAAGTAGAGAGGTAGGATTAATCATGCAACCACCTTCCCATTTCAGACTTTTAAGGTAATATCATTCATGGAAAAAGGCCATTGCCTCCATCTTTAGGTACAATTCAGGACTAATTAAATCAGTCCATGGAAGGACGGATTCATTCATGGTTCATGTCCTGCCAAAACAGTTCGGAACTGCATCTCTTTGAGGCATACATACATGTAAGTCTATCACTGTGGATTTTGCTCCAATATTTTGCTCGACAGAAAATAGTCCTGACTAGATCAACCCAAATAATTAGTCATTCTCATTCTCTGACTGTTTTCAATTTTATGTGATTTTCCTGAGGCACTTATTCTGAAATTCAGCTAAGCATCTTGTGAACCACCTCACTGACTTGATATCTAAAGAAACCATTCATCGGCAGTACACAAAGCAGGGAAAATAAGGAGATGTTCTTCTGACCTCAGTAAGAATTTGGAACAAGAGATGACTACTTCAATAAGATGAAAAATTTTGTCACTGCCAGAGGATTGAATCCATGGGGAGCTGAATAGCTTTGGCAGAGCTAAAACCTGACTCACGTAAGATTGGAGTTCCCAGCATACCCCTCCTGAAAAATGTTTGTATGCTGATTCAGGAGTGTTACCCACCCACAATGACAAAAGAACTCAAGGGAAGCTGTTAGTCAAGAGCCCTTACTTTTTGCAGAGGGAAAACTCAGTGTTCTGTTATATTCTGAAGGTGTGAGACAGCAGCTCCTGAGTCAACCTGCTTCTCCAGGATTTCTTGCAGGAACTCTGCTGCACATGACACAAGCTGGCATAGTGTTTTCTGAGTTACTGCTGGAGGTCCTCCAGGGACCTTTAATGCTTAGGTAGCTCTTCCCATGAGCTTTGTCAATCTTATGTAACTATTCTTCCCTTTCATAATTTCTTATAGCTGTACATCCATATGGCTCATGGATCTTTCTTAATTTTAATAAATATATACCTGAACAAATTCAAGAAGCCTTGTTTGTTCTGGCACTGGACTTCTAGAAATCAATGCATGAATTGGTAACATTCCTAAAATTGTGACTTACTTTCACTACAGCTTTTGAGTTTTATTATGCTTGTCTAATACACCAAAGGAGAATGATGTTTAAACAAAGCAGTTCTTAACACTCAGTTAAAAAGACTTTCACATGATTCAGTTCTTCTAAAATGAATACATGAATTTTCTGGGGCTCACTGAGGCTGTATATTGTTCACCTTTCATAGAACAGAGCGTTCCAATAACCATGCTTTTGAAAAACTGTCAAAGTACAATTCATATGGCTGGACATAGATGAATTCAGCCAAACACTCTCAGTTACAAAATCCTTGAAAACTTCAAAAAGTAGAACAATGCTTACACATGTCTAGGACTTGCACACCATTTATGCAATTGTACTCATGCTGACTTCATGCTGACTCAGGCTGATGCCTCATGGAAAAAAACAAATTTCTTATTTACAGACAGTTTTGTTGACTATCATATTTTTTAGCCATATTTTGTGTCTAGGAAAAGTTGACCAAAAATTGATATCTGAACTTTCAAAATTCATTCTGGTCTACCTGTGACATCTCAGTTATGGCTTTCAGTGTTTCCATGAGGCATCAGCAGATCTAGAAGAGAAATGAAATTGTATTTATATGATAAGCATCACTGTGTCTTTCTTACCAGTAAAGGGTCTACTGTGCATTTCAAAAACTGTACTGCAACGAGTAGAAAACCCACCTTGTGAAGCCAGCCTTCACAAGGTTGTCCTAGGTATGTCCTATCTGGTGCTTGGCTAACATTTTCATGGTTTTCAGGAGTGCAAGAGGAGAGAATGACAAAATCACTCACATGTTTTTCTCATGTTCTCACCTCCATCTGGCATAAAATGTCAGACTACAAAATCCACAAATTAATTCTTTATTTTTTTCCCATTACTACTGCAACCAAAATATCTAGCAAAGCAAATTCTCTGCCAATCTAACTTTGGTCTAGCTCAGATGGACCATGCTTGATCATGAAAATTAGTATAACTTCAATGACCTGTCCAGTCATTCAGCCGCCTTCTCCTGTGACTGCCAGTCTTGATACCTTATGAGACTTGTAAACTAGTCAGCATGAACATGTAATGAGTGCATTTTTTCAGTTGTTGACAATGAAGATTAAATCTGTGTTGACACAGATTAAAACTTGTGGTATCTTAAAAAAAACACTGAATTGGACCTAAACTTCCATAAGCAACTACTTTAATCATCTTGTCCCAGAAACTATCCAAGAGAAGGACTCCCAGTCATTTGCTTGCAAAGAAGGCATTTCTAACACTTTTACAGCTCAGGTAGACTACCTCAATGTTATATTAATGGAGAATTTTTTGGACTAAATGAATTGGGGAAGTCTACTACAAAGCTCATCTAAATCTTCCTCTTAAAGCTGGGAAAAAAAAGGTTTTGAAAGTTCTGAAATGAACATTGACAAGCAACTTCTTTAAATACACACATATTCTCAGACTTGCTTTCTTGCATCACACTTTTATCTTGTATAATACTTTATGGATGGTATATTTAATTCCAAAAGTTGACAACGTTACAAATGTTCTATTCCTTCTGGGTTTAGTATACTGCAAAGCCACTGATAGCTACAGGCACTATAAGCAATATATGACTGAAGAAACATGAGATTACTGCTGATAAAGAACAAGAGACTTTCATATCTTAAGAGTCTGAAATCCAGTCAAAAATCCAGCCAGCAGCAGATGCCCTCAGACAGACCATGAAGAAAAAGGGTGGAAAAGTACTCGTTGTGGCTTATTTCCTTTATCCAGAATGGCAGCAAAATTAAATAGCTCTAGCATACTGTCTGCATGAAAAAATCCTACCTCAATGGGAAAAATACAACCCAAAGACAAGTAACAGTCTTAAAAAAAGAGATATAATTTTCTACTATGGACAAAGGATGTTACTGTGACTCACATTCTTTGCTAAAATATACCTTTATTCTGAAAGCATTGCTCTTTTGAAGGCTATCATGCTATTATCGTCAATGTTCATTTTAATAACGATCAGTTTAATGGAGGTGTAGCACCAAAGCCAAACCTCAGGCTGGAAATACTGTATTAATGATTCTTTAACAAAAGGAATGAAACAAACACGGATGTGAGATAACTCTTTTCTCTATCTATTAATGTGTCCTTAGTATGATGAACATAATATGGATGAACATAATTTGAAGATGCCAGTATTTCATGCTACAGTACAACCCTTACCTTATATCCTGATGATTTGATGTGCACTCCTCGCTTGGTCAGTGTAGATTTCATACGGATGAAAAAAGACCGCTCTAGAGTGTTGTCAGTGGTTAGTAAACTGGGGCTTGTAGATTCCACTAGGGAATAGAAAAAATACATATACATATAATTTAGATTTTATACATCCCGTCTAAGCTATTTTTCAGGTGCAATCCTTGAACTCACTAAAAATAAATGACTGATGGATGCTAAGAGTGTTGTAATCAATTTACCTCATTTAGAAAATGTTTACTTAGCAAAAAAATTTGAAAAATATATGTATACTCAGTAAGTCTCATTTTCAAGCTATTTTCCCCATAGAATTTTTAACAGATATTTGTCTCATTAACTCTTTCTTGCACAATTTTGTTATGACTGATGTTATTTTGTAAGAGTATGGCACTGTTTTAAAATCTGTGGAGTTCCTCAGTATTTCATTAAAGGCAAAGTCTCATTGTGAAGCAGTTCTTTCTGCTGAAAGAGACTGCACATTCTGCAGGCTTTTATTCCCTTGTCTCCACTCCTCAGTTGCAGTGACACCTAGGGTGAGTCACTTCTGGATTTGAGTGCCTTGGTTTCCCCTCTACTGGGGGTTAATTTTTATCAATAAAACACTGAGCAGTCTGAAAGCAAAAATACTCAAGTGACACATATCATTATTATTGTCATCATAATTGTTAATTATTGGTGACTAGCTGCACTAATGAATTGTCTTTGTAGTCCAATTGAAGAGATATTTCCTCCTTGAAACCATAGGTCTCACTTGTGCTTCTCACTCCCTCAATTGTGACCACTTAAAATAGTAAATAAATACTCTTAGTATAAACCATGATAAAATTTGTGGGTACAATACCAGTCAGCACCAAGATATTTCCCCCAGTCTTTATTGTTGCTGTTTTCGGCCTTGATAATCAAACTCTCCCCAAAATATTGTTCATGGGAAAATTCTGGATCAGCTTATAATATGCAAGCATTATTGGAGGTCAACTAACTTTCAGTTTCCATGAGCAATTAACAGTAAAATTTAATAAATCATAATAAAATTAATAAAAAAGTTACTTTGAAATTATTCTGCTATTGTTTTGGAGAACTAACCAAACTGCTAGTAGAAAGTATTCAAGTATTTAAAAAGCATTTGTTATGCAGTCAACAGAAACCCAAACACTTGTTTGTGAGCTAAGGATTATATTGAATTGTCCTTGATTTAATGTGGTCACACTGTCTTGTATTTGTGACATTTCAACATTTCTATTGTGATGAAATAACTTCCCTTTCTTAAGATTTTTTTGTTATGAGAGCATGAATTCAATGTCATTTTAAATGTACAGCTCTTTATCACTCGAGGGAAAAGCAGAGCCATGTTATATTTAGTACTTTCATTTCTTCTGATTAAATATGAATTACTATGAAATTTTTCTCATCATCTAACACACCATAATACGCCAACAGCTTTTTAATACACTATATATGAGCACAAACTTCTGCTCTAAGAGTTTAATTTGCCCCTCTAATCCAATCACATCAACCTTATTTCTCTTATCAGAGATTCCCATTTTGAATTAAATGAGCTCATTAGTTTTAATCAAAAGCAGAGAGATCAAAACTTAAACGTAAATGCTTTAGATCAGAACTGTCAGTCAGCCGTGCAGTTCTGTTTCACTAAAACACAAGATCAGAGACCCTTAGAACCAATTTTTTCTCGTAAGGGATGCCAAGAACTTGAAGATGCTATATCCTTTCTTTTTTTTTTTTCTCTCCCAAGGACAGATTATACATTTAAGGTTAGACTTAATGTGGAGTATTTTTTTTTCATCTTGGTGGAAATGGGAAAGTATGCCATTCTGCTGTTGTTTCTCTCACATTTATTGGTGCTGGTCCTTGGAGACCTGAACAAATGTGAAGCCATCACAATCCATGCAACAATCCTGCCCTCAGAAAATTTGGCTCTGTTCAGCAATATCATCTAAGAAATAAAACTCTGAAAGGAAAGATACATGTTTCAGAGTACAGGCTAGTGCAACCCTGAAACTGCAATGAGGGTCACCGGGATAGCAGCAGTAGTGGTAAGATGAGGATCATAATTAGTTATTATTTTTACTGTACAGTAGTTTACACTGCAGTAGTTAAAGAGTACATTAAGAAACCACAGCATGGGAGCTTCCTGCTGTGTGAAGAAATGCTAAAGTCAGCTTAACAAGTATAGTTGTTGTAGTCCAGCACATTATGCTCTAGTACAAGCAGTAAGTATAATATGTCCTCATGTGTTCTAATGGTAATTAACTAAACACACAGAAGTAATGTTAATTAAACACACAATATCTCATGCTCAAAAGATGATCAGGCTGTAATACATATGTACCATTCCCAAGCAATTGAAATTAAAATTTCTCTTTCACACACAGTTTTATGAAAGCATGGAAAACATAGGACATCTATTACAGTGTACTTGGCATTGATATTTTCTGGGCTCATGCCACCTTATATCATAATCTTAACATTATTTTTCTGTTACTCTAATATGTACAAACCTATACATCTCTCTAAGTGAATGTTATAAAATGCATATAATTTATTCAACAGACTGGAACAGTGTCTGTCATATAAATATATATTCTAAAGTGTTTGATATTCTTTAACAAAAAGTACCTTAGAGTGTGTGTGAGAGATGGGATTAGTTAACTAAAAGTCAAGGACAGTTTATGAACAGCTTTCTGAATTTCTCTCAGGACAGAACCATTATGGCTGATAGTACAAATCTGCATTCAGAGTTGCACCCACCCATGGTAGATACCATAACAATGGTAATGGTGATTATGCATGCAGTATTTTATAAATAGGATGTGTACAGAATGCATCCACCAATGTTAGTGAGATTTGCACAGGAATATATGGAATATGGTTCATTTTCAGTTCTCAGGAGTTGATTTTAATTGTCTATCACTCAGACTTCTCATCTTTCTTCCAATTATGTCAAAGGAAGCTAGCAGTCTGAGGAACATCAGAATGAAACTGTAGAAATTCATTTTTTAAGAGCTTTTCTATTTTTTTAATTTGTAATCTAAAACTTCGAAAAACCCTGAAAAAAAGCAAGGTCTGGTTTGCTTGATACTGTAGCAACCAAAGTTGTCTTTTACACTGAAAAACAGTGCTCCTGGGCTGAATTTACTGAGTCTAAACCTACTGTTGAGTTATAAACCTCTGCAACTGTGAGTTTAGAATATAATAATAACTATTGTGAATACTTACATAAATAATAGAATCATAAGTAATAAGTTTGTCATAATAATATGATAAAAGTCAATGCTCAATGCAATTGAATGAAAGCACTATACACTGTCAGGCTCAGATGAATAAAAAGTAAGTCTGAATTGTCTTTGCAAAACAGGTAACTCTGTTGGGAAAGCACTCACCTTTGTGTGTCCTTAAATATCTTTGGCACATACTACTAAAGGCATAAACCCCTTTCCAGTCCCAAAGCTGCTAATGCAGAATGAGATTTCTGGACAAAAGACACATTCAAAGGGCATGAAGCTGCAACCCACTATACCCATACAAATGTGTCATAAATGTCAAAATGTTAACTAAGAGCCACAGAACTAAATGGGGAGATTAACTAGTAGCCAATGCACAAAGTTACTTAGTCATCTCCTCCTAAGCATTTCTTTGCTAATAAGACTTGTAGCTCAGTTCCCTCAATAGGCTTTTGTCTTGGGAATAATCTTGGGCCCAGACTCCATAAATCAATCATTCACTGTTTAACTTCACCTGCTGGAGGAGTTCTTCTGATTTTAGGGGAATGTGTACTGATAAACATACATGTAACTGGAGAACTGAGGTCCAGGCTCTGATCCTGCAGCGATCTGCAGATCTACTCTGCATCTGTGTACAGCCTGACTACCTTCAGGCTACAGAGCAAACCAATATAAAACAGTGCAAATAACTTCTGTTACGCAGCAATAGCACAAGTACCATCCCTATGACTGATTCACATGCACATTCAAATTCAGGTAAACAATTTGTCCCACAGGAAAAAAGAAGTTCCAAACTTGATTTATGTCTTAAATAATGAAATGCTATGAAATCAGCCTGAATAAATAGTCATCAACTTCTGGGTTTTTTTCCCTCACATGCATTAAAAATAATTGAGAGAAGAAAAATGCATTTTCACATGCAAACAGATAAGAGATAAGGTTCTCAGGAGGACCAGAAGGTACAGAGAGAAAACCAAACATCAACAAGGAAGTTGAGGGAGTTGGTGGGAAAAAAAGTTTATGGTTTAACATACAGGAAATTCTGGATTCGGCAGCATTTCAGGAAGTTTTCACCTGGCTTTCATTTCTCTTCCTTGAAAACAGGTGTTTATACAGCTTTTAAGAGACATTCTCAAACACCAGCTATACAGGTGTTAAGATAACATACAAAATATTAAGAAAAATGGAGCTTCCTTCTCATGTTATCTTTTACATTTGCTTAAAGTCTAATAATCCTTTGCATAGGCAACTGAGAATCATTATGTCCAGATGAATAATTACATAATATAAACCTATAATTTTCAGCTGGACTAGATGCATCTTTGTAAATGTTTCTATTTCTTCTGTGCAGTTTATTGACTGTAACTAGGCATTGAAAGACTTTCTTGGAAAATTTAATCTTGAGTAGTTAACTGTCCTGTTTTTTCTTGCCTCTTGCCTCTTAAAATTTGTTTTTAATCAGAAAAGTGAGTCTCAAAAAAAGCACTGTTTTCAAGGTCATTCTCTCAGTAGCTTACAGATTGCATTTGATCATTTTATAAGCTAAAAGATAGATTTTTTCTATCTACTAGCCCAGCAAATATGATCCAAAAGCTTCAAGTTAAGACAATTAGTGCCAGTCACTATGAAATTGCACTTAGCACTTATGCAAATGTATGGTTTTAAGTGAAGTGGGTTCAGTCTAATTGCAGGCTGAACATGGGCAAGTACTGGAAGCTAACACTTGGTCTAGGAAGGTGTTGAAGATTCTTGGACTATTCCAATGAACCACTTAGGCACATTATGCACATGTGCAGTCTGGCTGGAGACCAGCTGATGAGCACAGAGATAGAAATTTCTATAGGTGCTCTCTTGGTCTCGCTGGTTTGCTCACCATCTTGCAAAATCAGGGACTAACTGAAGTATTTTTTTAACATTGTGGGTGGCAAAGAAGAGGCTAGTTCGTTCTTCCAATGCAATACTATTTCTAAAAGGAGCTGTAGGAATATTTTTTGCTGTAAGCTGTCCCAGTTATAAATAGGAACTTGAATTCCTGAATAATCAGATTTTGATCTGAAATTCATGGTATTTGTATCTAACTTAGTAAGACTCTTAAAATTTCTGTTTTTCTACTTACTTAGAAAGTGTAGAAGTTAAGAATTGGACCCCAGGCTTTTGGTGACTTAGTTCTCTTCTTTCCTTTACACATGTTTTAATGCCAGGTTCTGACCAAGTCCTCACTGAAAAGGGGAAGGCTCAGGGCAGCTCTTCCAAAAGAAATGGAAAGAAGGATGACTTCCTCTGAAGAATTTATTGCTAGGTAATGTTTTCAGACAAGATAATAAACCCTTCTTTCTTGTCATTCTACCTTGAAGATGAAGACAATTCACTTTTTATGACCTATAAGCCTATTAGAAACTCTAAGGCATAAAAACTTTAAATCCTATCTGACTTCTGTTGAAAGCTGGTTCTTTAAATGCTTTATTTGTTGTTGTGGGTTTTGTTTCTTTTTTCTCTCTTCTCCAACAATTGATGAGATGGACTGGCATCTCAGATTGTTTCAGTTAGGTTGTCATTCTATAAAATCCTTAATTTTTTACAACTAATTCAACATTTAAGCCTTACATATATATATGTAGATTTCATATTTATAATAATATTTCATAATATTCATAAAAGTACTAGGCACACTGTTAAGCATAGGTATTTGAAACTGGGAGAACAAGTGACTAACTCAGACATATACAGCATATCTTTTAAACATGATAGAAGTGTGTGCATTCAGGCAAAAGTCGAGTCAGTGAAGTAGCAGCGAATTTAGAAAAGTGGGAGCCAGAAAGATGGGAGAACATGTTTAATATCTCATCTGCCTTATACACTGTGGATTTACAAGAACTTGGGTATTGTACAGGAATCTGTTGACTTGAACTGTTTGGCCACAACACAGTGTAATTAATATTTTTAATTTGCATAGTTAATCCTGACTTTTCAATCTGTTGAATATTTCCTCCAAAGGAAGTAATTAAAATCCCAATACTCAACTATATTAAAATTAATGGGACATTATATTAGAAATACATTAAGAAAAACAGTTCTTTCATTTGAGAGATGAATTCTAAGTGGCCAAAGGCTGAATTCGGTTGCCCACACATAGGTCTACAACATTCTTGTGAGCTTCTGCACAGTGTCTGAGATGTATACCAGAATGGTAGTTTCACACAGGTCCTCCAGAAGACCCAGGTAGTTTCACACAGGTCCTCCAGAAGACCCAGGACTTACTGGAGCAGTTGATGGATGCCAGGTGTGTCTCAAGTGGCAGAAGTTCCCTATCTTTGAGAAACTTAAGCCACTAAAACCTGGTCCCGTTTAAGTAAGTAGGAATACTATGAAAAGACTTGGACTAAGTTCCTGACTATTATTTTATCATTCCTAGCACCCCCTGTGGCATGTTGCTTAGAGCTTTTGTTGCACATGCAGTCTGGTGTATGTGGTTGCATCAGCCTTTGAAATGTGCTTCTATTATTCCCTAAAATACACCAGACTTAACATTAACCACAACCAAAAGTAAGCCAGAATTATCTGAAGGGGCTTAATGATGTTCTACCATTGGATAAGCAAAACTGTACATGCATTTACTGGCAAAATAGGTTATACTTTCACATAACCACCATTCATGTACAAAACCCACAATCTTAATGTGCAAACTATATTTATCTATGAATGTTAATGCTCAGTTTTCAGGTTTTACAAGTGCAAACACTACTATGTGCATACTGTGTTTTGGGCACACAGAAAAATGCATCTGCAGAGAAAAAACACATGCTTTGAAAAGTTATCCTGTAGTGTTACAAATAATGAGCATATGCTCTTTGTTTTTTTAATCCAGACTAGGCCCATGTACTGGCTGTAGTTATGCTGGACAAACTGAAGTATAAACTCATTCATAGGCTTTCCCGTTATTATACAGATAAATATATGAATGTTCTATTGTCCTTGCAGAAGCAAAGTAATCTGAACTACTCTTTATTTGACCAATCAGTATGACTTTATTTATTGACTCAAAAAGCTTCCCTTCTTCTTCTTCTTCTGTTTCTGCATCTCTTTCTATTTCTTCTAGCCTAGAAACATGTCTTATCAGGCTATTAGTTCCAAACATATGTAATTTACTTCCCATGTAAACTTTATCCCACAGAATTCTTTATATATCTGGTAAAATATAGAATGAGTTAGGTACCAGGATGGAGCTATAAATAAAGTGTTGTCAGGATGAAGGTATGAAAAAAGATTTTTGTACTCATAGTAACCTTAAAAGACAGATTTTACAACAAATTTTGGTTGGTCGGTGATCTATGAAATACATAGAGCTTTTTTGCCTGTTTGAAACCAGCATAATAAAGATTTGCTATTAACAGAACTAATCATGGTAGGAAACTTTAACTCTGAAAAAGCCTTTGGAAATGTTACAGTCTAGCAGGCTTCAATCCATTATCTAAACACTCACAAATGTATCCACATTCATCCAACAGAGCAGAACAACTCTGGAAGAACTGTTACGGTCTAGTGAGTGAGTGGTACATAAAACATACTGTGTAGGAAGCTCAAACCTGCTTCTATGTTTTTACATTTGAAGTTAATATATTTTAAGAAACAGAATAAATAATCTGATCTCACCTGTTTGCTTGGTTTCATGGGTGGTCAACAACACTCATAAATTTTCAAGGTCCAGTGACAGTCCCAAAGAAAACTAGCACAGTGGTATAATTTCCTTACTGTTTACTTGCGTTGCAGCAATTCTAATAAAGTTTGAAACAGAACACATCCAGTGTCTAGGAAAGGTCCTGATGTTAGGAGAATACAGGATCATAAGTAATAGCACATCTATCCTTTGTGAGGGAATGGGTGGGTACAGGAAAAAGTAAATGGGAAATGAAGAAGCAGCCAAGGGAAAAAAAGGACCCTGACTAGTTTTGAGGGTAGAAACTTTACTGAATACTCTGAGAGCTTTATGGGCATGTGAGAAATACAGGGCTAGACACTAAATCTCCTTTTAGATGCGGATGGTTTCCACAACATAAATGGTCATTATCCTTACTGACCAACATTTATAAACAATTTTAAGCATTTGTTTCAGCACAAAATTGCTGTTAAATGCTAATGCTGTTCCTCCTGTTTCATGGCCTAGAAGGCTCACCTGAGGATAGTTTTTCTCTCTTGCTAGTTTTCTGCTCTTGCTTAGTAACCTGTGAATCATTACTGACACTCCAGAGCTTAGCTGTGAAAATAACTGTGGTTCAGAGTTGCCAATAATGGCCCACTTAAATTCCTTCCCAGCAAAAATTCCCCCACCTCCCCAACATTAAAAAGTCTCTTCTGATGTTACCTACCAGCCTGCTTGGGCTTAAAAAGCACAATAAAGAGGTTGCTTTCCAGATTTTTTATATGCCAAATGGGAGGGTTTTTTTTGGTGAAGCTTTTCCCTGAGGGAAAGAAGAGCAGATGAGTTACCTCATGCTGCTCAGTTGATGTTTGGATGATCCCACTCCGGGGAGACATACACAAGTGTCAAAGTCAAGCTGCTGCTAGTGGATGTTTCTGTACTCAGAAACTAAGCAGTAGGAAAGTTCAAGGGAAAAAATGGTGTATCATAAAGATAGTCTTTGAGTGCACATGCCATCCAGCAGAAGTTATTATGCGGCAGCCTGTGTACACCAAACAGTATGAATGCAAAAAGCAAGTGTTTGAAATCTTAGTGGAATACTCTCATAATTATAGTCACTTGAGGAATCTATTTCTTCAGAAAATACCTTTTGTGATGCTGAAATATTTGTGGGATTCTATCTTCAATATCTGTGTTCTGGATCTAGTGGAACAATGCTTTTATCATGACTATAAAATGGTTACGAGCCAATTCCTCTTATAAAACAGTCAGTAACAGTGGGACTTTTTTATGACAAACATGATGTCAGACAAAGGTCACCAAGACTTAGTCTTTGTACTACAATACAAAATAACAATACATAAACACCTTTGTGAAAGCAGCTTGAAACCCCATGTTTTCTATTAAAAAGTCATGTTCAATCTTCACTGTTGATAGACCAGAATAGCTAACAGAGACAACATTGTATATCAAAAAGGTCAATAGTTATTATGAGCTACAAATATAATTTTTTCCATCCTTCAGGCTGTTTAACGCATATCACAGCATGAGCAGCTGTCTTCTTTAATGCTTTTAAAATTAGAAACCCAAAGAGGAAGAAAAAAATTGCATTTGCAATGATTGCTCTTTGCTTTTGTAAGTTTACTTTAATATACTATTTTATATACATGAACCTTCCATGCAGCCTAACCAAGGGGCCGTAATTGGTTGCTAGTATCATGCTAGCTAGTATTGCTATACCAATGTGTATAGAATCCTGCCAAAAGATCACTTTGCCCAAATTGTGTAACCTTGCTGAATAACCTTTCTAGAAAGGTACATAGCTACTGAGCATATGTTTAAACTAAGCATGTGCAAACATAGACTGATCAGTACTAATGGCAAACGCTTAGTGGTTTAGCAGCAATAAATGCAGCAGATCATCTGACCTACCATTTTCTGTTCACACACTGAAAAATGCAAAAAAGGGTGATAAGATTGTGGCATCATTTGACCTCTTATTTTTTTCGAACACTGCAAGTATCTGGGTTCATCTTTGCTAATTGTGAACAAATACTTAAAGCTGCAAACAAGTGTCCATTGTGTTATTTGGATTTCAGTCATATGGGCTGTTCCTGACGTGTTCCCTTTTCCAAGTTTGAACCGTATCTGGGTCTATTGGCGTGTCAAATGCAAACTGGTGTTTTATAAATATTTAGACGTATGGAAGGCCAGAAATAGTTTTCTTCATAAAACAACTTTTTAGCTAATTTAGAATGGTTCAGTAAAAATAAAATGAATCACTGTTGAAAGCCATATGCTCATATAATGAATATAATTGGCGAGAATGTTTTTCACATAGGCTTTAATGTTTGGCTCACAGATGACTTCATTACTGGACAGTAGTGATAGGTATGGTGCTAAGCATCATGACAATATGCAGATTATTTGGGGGATAAAGGGAATTGCTGCAGATTTTGCAGGATGTGTAGGAGGTCCTGGTCTAACATACCATAGGAACTACTTTCTCCAGCTGTATGGCTTCATAGTTCAGAAGACAGTGAAGAAACAATTTTAAATTATCAGAAAATATATAATTTTGTATACACAGACAGAATCTACTTATCCATATAAAAAAATAGTGTGATTAACAGTGTTATTTTTAATGAAAAATAATAATGGAAAGAATTCAGCAATGTAGGCTTTCCCATCCCTTGCTCCAAACAAGTAACATTTAAAATCATTTTGTGAATAGAACTATTACTTAAATATGAAAATACTCGTGTCCTCAGCACTGTGCATGTAAATTTATTTTAGAATGCTATTAACATTTCAATCATCACAAGATTTGCTGTGCAACTGTTTCCTCTCATCTGCCATACAGAATCTCCATGATCTAGTCCAGGCTAGGCAGAACCAGGCAGGCTGCTAAACCTCCTGCCACTGTGGAACTTGCTGACACAGCTGGCATGGCAGGTAGCTGACGCTGTTGGGATGTACTGTTCAGCTGCTAAGAAATCCAACTATCCAGGCTTCTCTATAGCTTGGTCCCTTATAGTAACCGTTTTCTGTTCCCATTACAGTATTTTCTCCTTAAAGTAACATATTAAAATAGGGCAACAACATTCCTAAGATACACTGAGATGTTTCTTATATAAATAAGTTAATGTTTATGAATTTATTTGCTTATGAAGAATTTAAAAAAACCAAAGTAATGACAAGCACTATGCCACTGAAATTCAAAGGGAGTTGAGAACAGGTATCTCCTAAAATGACAGACTTGAGGCTGCTGAAAACAAATACTTACCAGTAGTTCCAGTGGGTTGCAGCCATGCATTATTCTTAGGAAACAGTTCAATCAGATCATTTGGTGAAAACAAATGTCAAATGAACCAGACATCTTACTTCTATTATATTTTCCCCTTTATTTATGTGCACTGTGCAGTTAAGAAGGTGTTTGCTAGACACAATCAAAATCTGTCATATTACACAGGAAACTGCATTTTAAAAATCAGCCTACAGTGCAGGTATTTTGGCAGATTTATCACAAGCCTTGAATGGTAAGCACTTAACAGAAGGAATAGTACTTCCCTTTATTTGCTTTATTTTAACAATGGGAACAATGAATTTTTTCTCCATAATGCCCCTTCAATTCAAGCTTGAAGTGAAATAAAACCAAAACCAAGATAATAAGAGAATCAACAATAATTGCTCTTTTTTTTTTTTTTTTTTTGCTAGCCCTATTTTCTATCTCCAGTGTTTGCAAACTGAGTAACTTTGAGAATGATCAATTAGACAGGCAGAACATGGTGTGATGGGTGAATTTCCACAGCACAGTATTTTCTGAGTTAAATTTTTCTACATTGTATTTTCACAACCCTGGAGCTAGCACTGTTTCTTTTTCCTCCAAGTCTGAAGATCACCCCATGGATTAACAAATGATTGAGGATTCTCTCTTAAAAGACTCTTTAAAAAACTGTCAGAATCAGCCTGAGACAAAGATTTATTATGAGCTATTTAAAGGGCTTAATATATGTATCCCCAAAGAGCCCTGGGAGCAAACTAAAAAGGAAGAATGGGATTCTCAAAGAATGGGAAAAATATCCAATGTCCCACTTTCTTCACACCATGATTACTGTTTACTCAAAGGATAAAATGCCTAACCTGTCACATGAAGCCTTCAGAAGCCATATTACTGCTGATGTTCAGTGAAAAAACCAAACCAATGAGCCTCAACAGCAATGTGCCTAAGAAAGGCAGCTGCAGTTTGCTTTCTAACCTGTTCACTAACACACTAATGTGGACACATCTTGTAGAAAGAGCTGATCTTCTGACCCAGACAGCAATCAAACAACTGCCAGAGTGTTTGCTGTCACACAAGCTGTGACCATTACCTTAATTATACATTACCATATAACAAACCTTCCCTAATGAGCGTCTCTTCTCCCACCTGCGTGCCAGCTAACCTTTCTGTCCTTGAAGAGTACCACTGCAGATGATTTGAAATTTGAAAAGCATATTCATGTACATTCATTCCAACAGATAAAAATATTACATATTTTAACAAGGTTAGTTGCTTTATGAGAGTGCCAAGACAATAAAAAATGCAGGCTTATACTAAAAAAAGGGAATTAGAAAGAAATATACCATACTACTGGTAAATCTTAAGCAGACATGGATCTGACCTTTGACTTTATGTTCATATATATCCAACCATATCCACCTTTACATATGCTATTGTGTTTACAGAGGTATATAAAATACTTATTCATTGGCAGTTTTCAGTTTATGCTTAAAACCAGGAATCATAACTGGGTTCACGATTTACACAAATGCCTGCTTTCCCTCTCCGATACCAACTTCCAGAAGGTCACATTTTTTCTTGTCTTCTAGTTTTTATCTCTTTTTAAAGCATTTTATTTTCTTCTATTGACTGATATTAGGACACTTTCATTCACATTGCAATTTACAGGATACCATATCCTTATGAACAAATAAAAGACAACTTCTCTCTGCACAGACTTATCTGTGTTCTGCCTCAGATGCAGTACTGGAAAAAAAGAAAGATAGTGAGGTATATGAATCTGGTTTTGGCCCATATGGGTTATTAACCTGTCTTCTTATGGGACAGTTTCAACATTTTACCTGTTTATGCTAAGGAAATCAGTGGAAAACATCTGCAGACTTCTCATCTGTTATGTGTTTTACTTGAATAGTGAGTGTAAGTGTCAAAAGACTTAAAAATGCTGCTATTTGCATCAAAAGAAGATAGGAGGAACATGAGAGGGACTTAAATAGCAATCAGAGCAGACAACTGAACAACACAGCAATAGATGTAATTTTGTGCTAACAAGTGCAAGATGTAGAACACTTTCAAAGAAACTACTCTTGTATATTGAGGAGATTTAAATAACTATAGCTAGGCAATAAAAGGAAATGGAAATATCTCAGTGAAAACATCTGTTCTGTATAGAGACTGTTATGACTAAAGAGTTAAATGAGATGTTAGACCACAATAAAAATAAATCCAAGATTAATAAAGAAAATAATACAATGTAATTATGTAAATTTATAGTCCAAGTTTTACACTGAGTATTGCATCCAGTTCTGGTCATCCATTATTAAAAAAAGAATAATGGAAGCAAAAAAAAAACCACAGTAGAAGGTTATCTAAAGAAACATTAATGAGATTATAAATATTTAGCTTTGAAAGCAGATAAGAAGTGATGTGACAAAAAGTACATAAAATAATGAATGATGCATAGAAGGTAATATAAGAACAATGAAACCTCCAGTTAGAGGTTTCAAAAACACCTTTTGAGCTCATAAAGACAAAATTATAAAAATAAGTATTTTTTCCCCCACAATCTATGCAATTCACAATCAATACATATATAAAAGAACTTCAGAAAGACTGAATATCTATGAGGGTAACAAGAATAACCATGCTACACTATGTATAATAAAACTGACATGAGATACCAAGTCTCATGCTTCAACTTATATGGTACAGTTACCACTGTGGATTTTATGTGTAGTTTGGAAATATTTGGTACCATCTGCTTTAAAACATAAAGTAGTGGGCTAGATAGACAATGTTCGCTCATATATGAATTCCTGTGTTCCTGGGAATTTCCTCTTCCATATAAAGATCTGTGGCAGAAGATGCTTCTCTTGTTTACTCATCCACTACCAGGTTTAAAATTCTCCAGTGTTTTCTAAGTAATCAGTAGCACAGAAAAAAATTAAAATGGAATCTTTCCAGAAGGAATACACAACTCCTTGGCCTTCTCTTTCTTTCATTTGCTGTCTTTGAATTGGAACATTCTGGTGCACTTTCTTTAAAAGTTAAAAGCAGCAACATAAAGCTGATTTGTATTAAGGTAGGAGTAAATTCTCAGAGCCATGGTGAATCTCTTGCCAGTGGTTCTCTTCTTCATAACCTAGAAGCTCCATCCTCTAGCTGGCCTAAGATGTCTGTCTTTCGATAACTATAGAAAAACTATAAATATTACGTGCAAATATATTCTACAGTACATGTGTGTCTTGCTACAAAAAAAAAAGTAGTAACAGTGAAATGAACATGTTTTAATGAAATATTGCATAAGCAAGTCCTTATATGTGGCAAAATATAACTCATAATGTGAAATTACTATTCAAAGCCAAAAGGTGATATAAGATCAACAGTGATTCATATTCTCTTTATGTTCTCTTAATGGCTTAGTCTCGACATAGCTCATTATATGGTTCATTGTTCTATGGAAGAAAAAGTTTTCTATGTCAAGAAATTTAATTTAAGAATGACTTTGATTAAGTGATATTTATATCACAATACAAAAGAAAACTCAGACTTCTAAAAAGCTTTTGTTAAAAAAAATTGTATTTTCCTATTTAGGCACCCCAAATTCTCTTAGAAAATCCCAGTGCAGTGCAAATAGTTATTTCATAGAAAAAATATTAGTAGCTGCTTAATATAATTAGGTGTTAGAATAATGATAATGTTAACCTCATCATATTGGCAAGTTTTTGCATTCTGTTAGCAAATTTTGCTTTTGCTAACATGATGCAAAAAGTTGTTAATATAATGAGTATCATTGTATTAGCAACTTTCTATCACATTAACAAAGATTAAATTTGCTAATGTAATATGACAGTCACTAACATAAGATTAGTGCAGAGACCAGAATCTCTGTAGACCTCCTAAAGGTAATGCTGAACATGTAGGTAATGCTCATTTGTTTTTCCATTGTTAGTGACACTTTGAGTGCCTTAAGCCTGAATGTTCTCCAGGAAGGTCCATTTTATCGATCACTAACAGAGCCATGAGACAATGATTAACTTATGATGCAAAATCATGAACCATAAAGTTTCCTTGTTAGAAGGTAAGTGACTCATGCAAATGGATCACCTGATATTTATACAACATAGAGATGTGTGTTCATAAAAACTGACATTAGTAATATTGCTGCTTAATTTATACAGGACCTTGCAGGACGAGCATACTGATGTCTACACAAATATCAAAAAGATACTGCAAACACCCTTGGACTACATTGCCTGTGGGGCTCTCCCAGAAGAGATTTCACAAGTTAGAAAGAGTTTATGGCATGAATGCCACAACATTAATAAATGACAAACAGCAGAACTCAGCCTGAATACAATGACCGTCTTTGTCTATGCTCATATACAGTAATGTCACATTCCTGGGGTAATCCTTCTACTTTCTTGAAGCTCCC
This sequence comes from Eurypyga helias, assembly GCF_000690775.1. Taxonomy (NCBI): domain Eukaryota; kingdom Metazoa; phylum Chordata; class Aves; order Eurypygiformes; family Eurypygidae; genus Eurypyga; species Eurypyga helias. The sequence continues at coordinate 10,408 of NW_010245397.1, read as the reverse complement.
TGTCCCAGTCTTCAAACGTGAGTAGCCAAAGAGAAACTGCAGCACTATGTGAGAGTGAAAGTGTAGATCCATCTTCTCAGAGAAAGACTAACTTTGCCCAAATGATCTGACTTTAATAAGCAGCAGAGTCACATGCTAAGTTAGAGTTATGATGGGCTGTTAATACAAGAGAGCTTTAGAAGTGGAGCTTGCTCTCACCTTCCATTTTGAGCCTTTTATGTCAAGCCACATACCAAATCCTACAGTTTGGGAGGTATTATACTTCTTATGTCCTGTCTCAGAACAACCTACAAAATAAAAGTACTCCTTCCTGAAATCTGCATACATCCAGTGTTGGGATTTAACATACTATGATATGCAGGTGCCTGAATGTAATTCTGGTTTGACAAAAGTGAAAATGAAATACAACAGTTAGTCAACACAACAACTATTTACAGTAGAAAGCAACTAAGTACTACTAAAATATTCTGAGAAGAAAGAACAGTAGCCTGTCTACAGTCTGGGGTGGAAAACCATAGCATCAGAAAGACAGAAGACATCAGCCTTTGATGAACAACCTCAGCATAGCCTCATGCAAAGAAAGACAAACATATGGTATATAGTCTCTGTCTTCCTTTCAAGAAAATCACCAATGAATTCAGTCCATACAATGTAGTCATTAAAGGAAAAGGGGAAAGGTAAAAACAAGCAAGATTCCTGTAGACAGAGCTGCAGACTAAACTTGGAACCCAGTAAGTAAACTTGCGAACTCCACAGATAAGTAAGACATGCTCCAAGTTTTTATTCGCTTTATGCTTGATTTGCTTTGATAATCAACAATCAGTTTTGTGGTCAAGAGAGTTAAAAAGTTAGAATTGGTACATAAGAATCATATGAGCTGCAAAGCCCTACATACTGAGGCACAACTGCAGGTACCATAATCAGGTCTGTAAGTAAAGGTAGGGGCTGAAGGTGGAGCTAGATATTTAAAAGGCTCATCAGAAGAATATGAAGGGCCTTTTGACATCAGAAGAATTTAAAACTGGATTCATAGCTTTATGTTAATATGTAATTTTCTTTTACTATAAACTGCAGGCTGAAATGAAGAAAAACCTAGTTTTGTGATAAACTGTATTTCAGTTCATAGTGCTAAAATGTAGAAAAGGAACAATCATGAGTTTTCCATTTCTTTTCCTTCAGTTATTGGGATGCAATTTCTGTGAACAATTGTTTAATTAGAAGACCACTTCTTTTGAGGAAGAGTGTAAGTGAAACCCCAGTCATTTATTGTTATGAACAGCATGTGGCTTTTTTTCTTTGCTAGAGCAGTATTTCTGGAGATGATTTGTGACTGAATTGTAATATGGTGAACTGTATTCTGCTGATGTAATTTTTTTTTTTCTCCATACCGGAATCCTATTCTGCCTTGCCCAATTTTATTTGACTCTGACAGTTCATAGCTGAGCAATTCAGAGGAATATACAGCTTCCTTAATTCATCTCACTTGAAAATAGCAGGACCTGATCCTGCAAGTCATCTTGGAAGCTGTCATGGAAATCACGTGAGAAACAAATTGAAGAGACTACACTTTTTTGCCAGTGTAGTCCCCTTAACTAAGGCATAGAAAAAGATTCATAGTAATGTAATTCTAATAAGCCCATCTGTCTTAAAAGGTTTCTGTAAATATATGTTTCATTATATGACTCTTGTTGTTTATGTTGCACTGTATGACTGATGATGGGGCTTTTTAACAAAGCTTCCATAATGCCAAAGATCTTTGGATTGAACACAAAAAACATTTAGGTAATACATGGGTAGCACCACAAAGCACTGAAAGCCCAAACCACGGCAGAAACTCTAAAGACATGCAGCATGGCAACAGAGCCAGGTGTCTGAGGAATATATTGTATTCTTCTAAGGCACAGAGGCAGATTGGGGTAAGTGACATGAGGGGCAAGAGAAACAAAGTAATTTGATTATTTTTTCCCCCCATGTGTTTTGTACCACATAATTGCTGAATGCATAGCTCACAATTCTACTCTGCCATTTTCAGCCAAAGTTTAGCCTGTTTGTGTAATTTCACTGCCTCAATGACAACCCCCATACATCTCCATGGATTAGTAGACAATTGTGTAGAGGAGATACTCGGGTCCTTTTGCTCAAGTGCCACACATTGCCTTACTCTTGAGCCATTGGAGAACCTCTGTGAGGGGCAGTATTACCAAGACTGATGTCTTCTGCAGGCCAGCCACTAGAAGTCAGCAGTCCCATACACTCTTACAAAAAAAATAGAAAAAAGGTCTTGCTAACCACAACCTATCTACAGATTCCTCATGTCTACTAGAGCACCTCGGAATACCCAGACCCTCCTCAACACACACCACTCTAAGCTTCCATAAGTCATGTATTCCTAAGAGTTTACATCAAACAACTGCACAGCAGCATATAGATACGTGGATATTGCTTTTGTGCAGAAAACAGAGCTGCCATTTAAGCAGCTCTTCTGGGTTCCCTCCACCTGGAAGGGAAGTATGGTTTGGGAGGAGAAAGGAATGAATGGTGCATGGGCCTGTGAGATTGGAAGAGCACCAAGCATATGAACAAGCTACCTTAAAGGTTGTTGGGGTTGGATACTTCTGAATAAAAGGCATAGTATTATCATCCTGTCCTTAGTACATTAGTATTTTTAGTGTCATGTGCTGTATTACATTGACAGATGAAAGTAAAGTACAAGAATTTGTCAGCTGACTTGATTTCTGTCCTTGTCAGATTATTTTGCTTAGTTTCTGATGAAAACATAAGACAAGCTTTGCAAAATTATTTTTGTGGATTTTCTTCTCAACTGCTTTTCCATTCCCATTGCCAAATTTAATCTATTTATCTATGGCTCAGTTACTGATTTATGTCCACTGGTATGCTAGATACATATCTTGTAAGTGATAACAGCTTATTTTTGTTACATTACATAAAGTAAACAGATATTTTTAATTGTATCTGTGCATAAAAGCATTCACAAATTGTTATTACTTATGCTCTAAGGAAGATGTATTCCACTGTTGAACTTCCCAGAAAAGGCAAAGTATAATTCTTCTTCTCTTCACTAAACAATATTTCCCTTTGCTATGGGACAGCTGATGAACACATTATAGCTTTTACTATGCAGTCCTGAAAGTGCCAGTTGGGGGACAACATATTTTTCAGCACTTAAAATAAAAATACTAAAAAGTTACAATAGCTGGCATGGAAGCTCCATGTATGTCTGCTTGACAAAAATAGCCTTTGAACTGTGAGGACATTTGGTGATGATTACTGTTCACTGAAAAAAGAATTACAAAATGTTATTCATCTATTTCTTTTCCTGTCCATGTGTTTATCTATCATTTTGCAGTTTCCAGCAGAGCAGATGTGCTATGACAGAAACAGCAGCTATAATATTGGCTTCACATATAGAAACAACAAGCAAATGTGACTCATATCCTGGATTACATTAAACAAAATGGAAGAGTGACAAAAAAATCTCTAAGTCTAACAACAGATTTTAATTGCAAACTAAATTGAAATTCGTTTGTTTAAAAAAGTGTTTCCAAATGTTAACTCGCAGATTTATACTGCTGTATCTGCCAAAAATGCTAATGTTTTGAGGTAAAATACGGTTTCTAATGAGGTCACTAGAGCTTTGCCACTGCATCTGGGGGGCAAGAGTCCATCTTGGTCCATTATTTGGTCCCCTCTGGATAATTTACACATTTATGTACACCAAATAAGCACTAAGCCTTAACCTTTTTAAAAAAAAAATATGCTTAAGGCTGCAAGTAATCAGATGCAATAAAAAATTTGTCCATAAAACATTTAATCAATTATTGTCATTCAATGATCAGCTGCAGAGACCCAGACTTGAAATATGAATTTGTATTTGTGAAAGGGCAAACTGAAATAACTTTTATTTTAGCATAAGCAGGTCCTCTGCTCTTGACCTATTCAAACTTTGTTTGCTATTATACTTGCTGGTGAATGAGTCATATGGAAAGTTGTTGAGGAAATGAGCCAGCGTGTTCCCCAGGTGATATAAATGCTTTATCAAACTGATCCCTGCCTTGTTATGTAAACTATACCAGGTACTGTTAATTTTAAACAGAGAGATAAACAGATCTAATATGCTTCAGGGCATCATGCTTTATGCATGAACTGCTTTTTTATTTTTATATTAAAGTTTTTTTTGATACAACCCTTTACAGTGAAGGAGAGCTCCGATATAACGGCTTAAGTACAACCACTACAGCACCTGCAAGTTCAAAGTACTGAGGCTGATATTCCCTGATCAGATAGTCCCATGCTAACCTATTTAATTAATTCTTAATAAACAATTAATTTTTTAGTGAAATACCTCTTGTAATGAGAAAGTCTTTCTCAAAAGATAAATGAAGTAATCCTCTGAGATGGAATTTATAAAAGAATAACTTGGTCTATCCACCTATTTACAATATTTAGCTACCTACTCTTTGCTTTCAGTTGTCTGATCTATCACTTGTTTTCTTTTTTATTATACAGTTTTCAATGTGAAGTGATATCAGATAGAATATCTTTAACCATCCCAGGAGTAATAGCCAGTTTCTTTTTATAGCAATCGAATGAAATTCTGCTCTTGATTTTCATGGGAGAAAATGCAGTATATCACCAAAGATTTCAGTACAGTTACTTAACATTTATATCCATAAAGATGACTAGAATTTAGTCAGCTGTGTTAAATTTGAGACATAAAAAATTAAATTGAACATATTTATGCTCTCATGCAAAAACTGGACCTACAGAGTATTACAAGGATCCACTTTCAGAATTGTGTAAACTTTTAGTCTAAGATGTTATTAAAAATTGCTTGTTCTTGGTTTAATATCCAATGTCATCCTCCAAAATTTTAAGGACAGCCATAGATTCTATTTTCTTAGAACTGCATAAGAAGAAAGAAGTCTTATGTATATACACAGAAATATTTACTTATTCCACCTAAACCAAGATTTTATATACACTTCCCAACCTCAGCACAGTCTTAATCATGGAGTCGTCAGTGACACCCTTGTTATTTTTCTGCTTCCACAGATAGATATGTATTGATGTGTATAGTTGCATGCAAGTGTGGGTATACATATGTGTATTCAAATGGCTTTTGCATATCCTTCTTCTAATTTTTGGTAGTGTTTCCAATGCTTAATTAATAAAGAATCATCAGTCAAAGTAGTTTATAGAGCATTATTTGTATTACAGTCAACACAACAAGTGTAGGCTGATACAAGTAATAGATTTAGTTTGCCTTAGTTCATTTTCTAGGCTGAAAAAAATTCCCAACTTGATAAAAAATTTCGCTTTAGGAAACAAATATGCACAGAGATAGCACAAATAGCATGGTTTTAATGCTGAACGTATCAGATTAACAAGTGGAAACTGGATAATATAACATCCTTGACTAAAAGTATAGTCTGTTTGTATTCATAATACAGTATTTACTTCAGGACATATTTTCTGGAGACAGAATACCTTCCTTCTCTTTATTCCATGCACAATTCAAAATAGAAAAACTAATGAAAACTAACCATCCATATGTCTTAGTTGTGGATGGACTGAATTACAACTTTTTAATTTAGTCAAGTAAAGAATTATTACAGTAGGACTCCAGGGCAGGAATGTGTTAATAAAATCATACTCTCTGCCTTTTCATTTAAAATAATCCCCTTGAGCTGATTAAATGAAATATCACTTGTTTAATAACTGACAGAACATTATTTTTTAGAAGAAATGTTTTGCATATCTTCCTATCCTGTTTTTAATTCCAGGCATAAAGTAGTGAAGGCACTGACATCACACAAAGGGAGTAGAGTTTAGCATTTGGGTATAGTTTGTCCTGTCATAGTGGTATCTATAATTTAGTATGAAACATGGAGGTAGACAGAGCATTATCATTAGAAATCATCCTGAACAGGGATATAAAACACAGTTGCAATAACATTTGTCAGAAAGGTGACTGCAGTCAAAACTAATATCCAAGAGTTTCAAGATATATGCTGACACTGCAACCATCTTACAAAGACTATTATTGCTCAAAAAAAACCCCAAACTCAAAACCAAAACCAAACTATGAACCTTCCCCAGAGTGAACAAGTTAATGTGAAGTTTGTATCCAGGGTGGTATATCCTTTGTGAGATTTACAGTAAGTAAAGCCCTTCTTTACCTGAATAAGGTACTTTATGTTCCTACAGAGAAGGAATAAGCGAGTCTTTCTGGCTTAATGACTTTAAACTACTGTAAATTCCTGCCTCCACCCTCTCTCCATTATCTGCAATGCAGGACTTAGAACAGGTGATTAACTGTGCTGTTTGCAGGTTCAATCCTTCTCCCTACTAGCTACTACCCCAACCTGTATTCCTCAACCAACACTTGAGTTTCCTAGTCTTTATATTTAGACTCATCTCTGGCTTGGAATGCAGCTGTGATTTTATAGTCTTTTACCATTAATTTTATAAAGTACAAAACCATAGGGGAACTCCCAAATCAAAATTAGTCTTGCAACTAGGAGTTAAGTATAGTAACAGAGTAATTTCCTTGTGTTTGCTTATTTATCACTGATAATGCATACTAAATCTAAAGATAAATGCTGAATCTTTAACACACTGATTCATAGAATCATAGAATGGTTTGGATTGGAAGGGATCTTAAAGATCATCTAGTTCCAACCCCCCTGCCATGGGCAGGGACATCTTCCACTAGACCAGATTGCTCCCCTGGCCTTGAACACTCCCAGGGATGGGGCATCCACAGCTTCTCTGGGCAACCTGTTCCAGTGCCTCACCACCCTCTCCATGAAGAATTTCATCCTGATATCTAATCTAAATCTCCCTGCTTTCAATTTAAACCCATTCCTCCTTGTCCTGTCATTACAGGCCCTTGTCAAAAGTCCCCTCCCAGCTCCCTTGTAGGCCCCCTTCAGGTACTGGAAGGCTTCAATAAGGTCTCCCCAGAGCTTTCTCTTCTCCAGGCTGAACAAGCCCAGTTCTCTCTGCCTTTCTTCACAGGAGAGGTGCTCCAGCCCTCTGATCACCTTTGTGGCCCTCCTCTGGACTCGCTCCAACTGGTCTATATCCTTCTTATGATGAGGGCTCCACAGCTGGACGCAGTGCTCCAGATGGGGTCTAACAACAGCAGAGTACAGGGGCAGAATCCCCTCCCTCGACCTGCTGGCCATGCTTCTTTGGATACAGCCCAGGATCTGGTTGGCTTTCTGGGCTGCCAGGGAACACTGCTGGCTCATGTTCAGCTTTTCATCCACCAGTACCCCCAAGTCCTTCTCCTCAGGGCTGCTTTCTATCCATTCTCCACCCAGCCTGTACTTGTGCTTGGGCTTGCCTTGACTCAGGTGCAGGACCTTGTACTTGGCCTTGTTGAACTCCATGAGGTTGCTACAGACCCACCAGTCCAGCTTGTCAAGGTCCCTCTGGATGGCATCCCTTCCCTCCAGTGTGTCGACTGCACCACATAACTTGCTGAGGGTGCACTCCATCCCATCATCCATGTTGCTGACAAAGATGTTAAACAGTACCGGTCCCAACACTGACCTCTGAGAAACACCACTTATTATTGGTCTCCACTCAGACATTGAGGTGTTGACCATTACCCTCTGAGTGCGACCATCCAGCCAGTTCCTTATCCACCGAGTATTCCATCTGTCAAATCCATATCTCTCCAATTTAGAGATAAGGATTCATAGCTTAATGTTTTTGCAGATGTACTGCAGGACAAGATACAGTTGTTGTGTACAAGGAATTTCTTCTGCTATAGGCAACCCGTCATGATAAGAGACATAGAACAGACACAGTGGTTTGAGGGTCTATAGAGCCTAATATCCCAGATCATATGGACTTCCAACAGTGGCCATAATTGCTGAGAAATGTCAGAAAATTGAAGAATGTCTGTTACAATCAATAAGTTCTGCTCCAGGCCACAGTCAATTTCAGTGCATAACATAATCTGAGTCTGATGCTGCTCATTTACTAACCACTATTTTCCAAGGTCTACTACCTATTGTCTAAAGAAAGCAAGGAGGAGGATCTTCTGAGAAGGCATAAGTGTAACATTTAAAATGACAAGCTTGCAGAAACTCACGTGTTATATTATGCAGTATTATGTAGTACTGTAGAAACTCAACCATAAACAGAACGAGACTTATCATGTGCTGGTCTTAAGAAATGTTATATTTAATGAAAAATGAAGGAGGGTATATGAGTCCCTGTTACTAAAGGATTTGAGGGACTGCCTTGTTCAATAATCTCTCTTTGATTATAGATAACAAGTGTCTCTAGAAAAAGTGCCAGAAGATCTCTTGTGCACAATTAAATAATAATGTGCATGTAGAATTAAAAATTCCTTAAATTGACAATTGGTATCTAAATTGACTTGAAGCACAATATGCTCCGCTATAAGAATAGTTCAACTGAAATTAGAATGGAATGTTGTCACCATAATAGATAACCACATATTTAAAAAGTCTGCTCTGCTCTTGACTGCAGGAATAGATAGTGGCAACAAGTTCCACACGGAGAGGGTGGTGAAGCACTGGAACAGGTTGCCCAGAGAAGTTGTCCCATCCCTGGCTGTCTTCAAGGCCAGGCTGGATGAGGCTTTGAGCAACTTGGTCTAGTGTAGGGTGCCCTGCCCATGGCAGGGGGGTTGGAAATAGATGGTCTTTAAGGTCCCTTCCAACCCAAACCATTCTATGATTCTATGTCCACAGCAATCCACAAAAGTGCATCCTTTTACCTGTTTTGCTGTTCTTCCATATGAGTTTTACGGAATGCTTTGTCTCCTTGTAAAAAGACTCCTATGTCACTATGAGGAAAATGATTCTAGTCTTTTACATCTTTCCTCACAAAAAAATATTTGTATACGTGAAGTAATTTTTGTGATTCAAGTCTGAAGCCATTTTATACTTGTATTATGCCATGTATATATGAATAGGAATAGCACATATAATACCACATAAATTGAGAAGGTAATTTTAGCACTGTTTTCCAAAACATTTTTGCAAATCAGTAAAATGTCTCTGTTCTAGATAATAATTGTTACCCTGCAGCTTTCTGATTGCCATTTTACTGAAACATTGTATATTTTTAAGAAACTTTGCCACTGCACTTTTACTTTTTTATTGTTGTCTGTTGTTTGTTTGTTATATACCATCTAGACCTTCTTCTGCCTCTGAACATATCATTTTGTTTGGATATCTTCTTTTTAAAAAGCTGAGGTTTTGATTGCAGTTGTTTTGATCCCAGTGAAGAATTTTAAAATCTCTGTGCCATTTTTGGCTGACTAATGGAAACTAAAGTGCTTTATTCCATGCAAATTCAGTGAACTGAGTAGTTAGTTTATATCTATCAATAAATAGACATTCTTGGATGTTTTTGCATGTAATCCAAATTACTTTTCGGTCTTGCCCTTCGTTCTCTAAGTTGTATTTAAGTGCACATACTTTGCATATTCCTATTGTCTTTACTGAGATGGATTCATAGTTTTTGTGAGAGATGTGGGTTTCACAGTAACCTCAGGTAGTTCACCATTTATAGTCATTACTACTGTGTAAGTTCACACATGATGCCATTCACTTGTCAGGAATTTCATGATGAATTTATGGATTACAATTTCCCAATACTGGCTAATGAATGTATGGATTACAATTTCTCAGTATATTCAGCTTTTTCCTTTATTCAAAATATCCCAGCTCATTTGGTATCGGCAGTGGTAGTTTGTGGTGTGCTAAACCACGATATTAAACATAATTACATTAGGGGCTCAAATACAACTGTTTTTGAAACAATTCCTCTATAATACGAAAGATTAAGGTACGAATCAGACCTGTCACTTCTGTGTGCCAAGAAGCAGGAGTGTCTCAAGTATCAAGAAGTGTTCACTGAAATCTTGTCAAGGTGTGAAATTTCTGAGTAGTCAAATGCATCCACCATTATTTTTTAATGAGATTAGTTGACTCTAGCCTTTTCCTGGCCAATAAGTCTGAATATGAATCACTTGCATCCTTGCATGATTAAGACTTGGAATTTCTACCCATATACATGTCTAGAGAAGAAATAATTTTAAATACTTCACCAAATTATCCCATAAGGATGTCATGATCAGTGAGATCTAATGTTATCCACTGTTTCCTACTGGTGGTATCTTCTTTCAATAATGCCTGGTTCCATAAATATTAAAATAAACATAGTGTATGTTTGAAACTATGCACCTCAGTGCACAAACAATACGCAAAACCTTTTTTGGGATGTGTGATCACTGTTAACTAGTCAAACACAAAGATTTAATAAACATAAGGTGTCAAAACCTGACTATTTTATTTGCAGCACACACATTTTGCATTGTAAGAACTGTTAATTTAAT